>NC_139992.1:6238348-6515290 GCF_964263955.1 Coregonus lavaretus | reverse complement strand
GGCAGCAGCCTCTAATGTGCTAGTGATGTTTCTAGTCTATGTCTATAGGCAGCAGCCTTTAATGTGCTAGTGATGTTTCTAGTCTGTGTCTCTAGGCAGCAGCCCCTAATGTGCTAGTGATGTTTCTAGTCTATGCCTATAGGCAGCAGCCTCTAATGTGCTAGTGATGTTTCTAGTCTATGTCTATAGGCAGCAGCCTCTAATGTGCTAGTGATGTTTCTAGTATATGCCTATAGGCAGCAGCCTCTAATGTGCTAGTGATGTTTCTAGTCTATGCCTATAGGCAGCAGGCTCTAATGTGCTAGTGAAGTTTCTAGTCTATGTCTATAGGCAGCAGCCTCTAATGTGCTAGTGATATATCTAGTCTATGTCTATTGGAAGCAGGCTCTAATGTGCTAGTGATGTTTCTAGTCTATGTCTATAGGCAGCAGTCTTTAATGTGCTAGTGATGTTTCTAGTCTATGTCTATAGGCAGCAGCCTCTAATGTGCTAGTGATGTTTCTAGTCTTTGCCTATAGGCAGCAGCCTCTAATGTGCTAGTGATGTTTCTAGTCTATGTCTATAGGCAGCATCCTCTAATGTGCTAGTGATGTTTCTAGTCTGTCTATATGCAGCAGCCTCTAATGCGCTAGTGATGTTTGTAGTCTATGTCTATAGGCAGCAGTCACTAATGAGCTAGTGATATTTCTAGTCTATGTCTATAGGCAGCAGCCTTTAATGTGCTGTGATGTTTCTAGTCTATGTCTATAGGCAGCAGCCTCTAATGTGCTAGTGATGTTTCTAGTCTATGTCTATAGGCAGCAGCCTTTAATGTGCTAGTGATGTTTCTAGTCTGTGTCTATAGGCAGCAGCCCCTAATGTGCTAGTGATGTTTCTAGTCTATGCCTATAGGCAGCAGCCTCTAATGTGCTAGTGATGTTTCTAGTCTATGTCTATAGGCAGCAGCCTCTAATGTGCTAGTGATGTTTCTAGTCTATGCCTATAGGCAGCAGCCTCTAATGTGCTAGTGATGTTTCTAGTCTATGCCTATAGGCAGCAGGCTCTAATGTGCTAGTGAAGTTTCTAGTCTATGTCTATAGGCAGCAGCCTCTAATGTGCTAGTGATATATCTAGTCTATGTCTATTGGAAGCAGGCTCTAATGTGCTAGTGATGTTTCTAGTCTATGTATATAGGCAGCAGTCTTTAATGTGCTAGTGATATTTCTAGTCTATGTCTATAGGCAGTAGCCTCTAATGTGCTAGTGATATTTCTAGTCTATGTCCATAGACAGCAGCCTCTAATGTGCTAGTGATGTTTCTAGTCTATGTCTATAGGCAACAGACTATAATGTGCTATTTATATTTCTAGTCTATGTCTATAGGCAGCATCCTCTAATGTGCTAGTGATGTTTCTAGTCTATGTCTATAGTCAGCAGCCTCTAATGTGCTAATGATGTTTCTAGTCTATTTCTATAGGCAGCAGTCTTTAATGTGCTAGTGATGTTTCTAGTCTATGTCTATAGGCAGCAGCTTCTAATGTGCTAGTGATATTTCTAGTCTATGTCTACAAGCAGCAGCCTCTAATGTGATAGTGATATTTCTAGTCTATGTCCATAGGCAGCAGTCTCTAATGTGCTAGTGATGTTTCCAGTCTATGTCTATAGGCAGCAAACTATAATGTGCTATTGATATTTCTAGTCCATGTCTATAGGCAGCAGCCTCTAATGTGCTAGTGATGTTTCTAGTCTATTTCTATAGTCAGCAGCCTCTAATGTGCTAATGATGTTTCTAGTCTATTTCTATAGGCAGCAGTCTTTAATGTGCTAGTATGTTTCTAGTCTATGTTTATAGGCAGCAGCTTCTAATGTGCTAGTGATATTTCTAGTCTATGTCTACAAGCAGCAGCCTCTAATGTGATAGTGATATTTCTAGTCTATGTCCATAGGCAGCAGCCTCTAATGTGCTAGTGATGTTTCTAGTCTATGTCTATAGGCAGCAAACTATAATGTGCTATTGATATTTCTAGTCTATGTCTATAGGCAGCAGCCTCTAATGTGCTAGTGATGTTTTTTAGTCTATAGGCAGCAGCCTCTAATGTGCTAGTGATATTTCTAGTCCATGTCTATAGGCAGCAACATCTAATGTGATAGTGATGTTTCTAGTCTATGTCTATAGGCAGCAGTCTCTAATGTGCTAGTGATGTTTCTAGTCTATGTCTATAGGCAGCAGCCTTTAATGTGCTAGTGATGTTTCTAGTCTATGTCTATAGGCAGCAGCCCCTAATGTGCTAGTGATATTTCTAGTCTATGTCTATAGGCAGCAGCCTCTAATGTGCTAGTGATGTTTATAGTCTATGTCTATAGGCAGCAGCCTTTAATGTGCTAGTGATGTTTCTAGTCTATGTCTATAGGCAGCAGCCTCTAATGTGCTAGTGATGTTTCTAGTCTATGTCTATAGGCAGCAACCTCTAATGTGCTAGTGATGTTTCTAGTCTATGCCTATAGGCAGCAGCCTCTAATGTGCTAGTGATGTTTCTAGTCTATGTCTATAGGCAGCAGTCTCTAATGTGCTAGTGATGTTTCTAGTCTATGTCTATAGGCAGCAGCCTTTAATGTGCTAGTGATGTTTCTAGTCTATGTCTATAGGCAGCAGCCCCTAATGTGCTAGTGATATTTATAGTCTATGTCTATAGGCAGCAGCCTCTAATGTGCTAGTGATGTTTGTAGTCTATGTCTATAGGCAGCAGCCTTTAATGTGCTAGTGATGTTTCTTGTCTATGTCTATAGGCAGCAGCCTCTAATGTGCTAGTGATGTTTCTAGTCTATGTCTATAGGCAGCAACCTCTAATGTGCTAGTGATGTTTCTAGTCTATGCCTATAGGCAGCAGCCTCTAATGTGCTAGTGATGTTTCTAGTCTATGCCTATAGGCAGCAGGCTCTAATGTGCTAGTGAAGTTTCTAGTCTATGTCTATAGGCAGCAGCCTCTAATGTGCTAGTGATATATCTAGTCTATGTCTATTGGAAGCAGGCTCTAATGTGCTAGTGATGTTTATAGTCTATGTCTATAGGCAGCAGTCTTTAATGTGCTAGTGATGTTTCTAGTCTATGTCTATAGGCAGCAGCCTCTAATGTGCTAGTGATGTTTCTAGTCTATGCCTATAGGCAGCAGCTTCTAATGTGCTAGTGATGTTTCTAGTCTATGTCTATAGGCAGCATCCTCTAATGTGCTAGTGATGTTTCTAGTCTGTTTATATGCAGCAGCCTCTAATGCGCTAGTGATGTTTCTAGTCTATGTCTATAGGCAGCAGTCACTAATGAGCTAGTGATATTTCTAGTCTATGTCTATAGGCAGCAGCCTTTAATGTGCTGTGATGTTTCTAGTCTATGTCTATAGGCAGCAGCCTCTATTTTGCTAGTGATGTTTCTAGTCTATGTCTATAGGCAGCATCCTCTAATGTGCTAGTGATGTTTCTAGTCTATGTCTATAGGCAGCAGCCTTTAATGTGCTAGTGATGTTTCTAGTCTGTGTCTATAGGCAGCAGCCCCTAATGTGCTAGTGATGTTTCTAGTCTATGCCTATAGGCAGCAGCCTCTAATGTGCTAGTGATGTTTCTAGTCTATGTCTATAGGCAGCAGCCTCTAATGTGCTAGTGATGTTTCTAGTCTATGCCTATAGGCAGCAGCCTCTAATGTGCTAGTGATGTTTCTAGTCTATGCCTATAGGCAGCAGGCTCTAATGTGCTAGTGAAGTTTCTAGTCTATGTCTATAGGCAGCAGCCTCTAATGTGCTAGTGATATATCTAGTCTATGTCTATTGGAAGCAGGCTCTAATGTGCTAGTGATGTTTATAGTCTATGTCTATAGGCAGCAGTCTTTAATGTGCTAGTGATGTTTCTAGTCTATGTCTATAGGCAGCAGCCTCTAATGTGCTAGTGATGTTTCTAGTCTATGCCTATAGGCAGCAGCCTCTAATGTGCTAGTGATGTTTCTAGTCTATGTCTATAGGCAGCATCCTCTAATGTGCTAGTGATGTTTCTAGTCTGTTTATATGCAGCAGCCTCTAATGCGCTAGTGATGTTTCTAGTCTATGTCTATAGGCAGCAGTCACTAATGAGCTAGTGATATTTCTAGTCTATGTCTATAGGCAGCATCCTTTAATGTGCTGTGATGTTTCTAGTCTATGTCTATAGGCAGCAGCCTCTAATTTGCTAGTGATGTTTCTAGTCTATGTCTATAGGCAGCATCCTCTAATGTGCTAGTGATGTTTCTAGTCTATGTCTATAGGCAGCAGCCTTTAATGTGCTAGTGATGTTTCTAGTCTGTGTCTATAGGCAGCAGCCCCTAATGTGCTAGTGATGTTTCTAGTCTATGCCTATAGGCAGCAGCCTCTAATGTGCTAGTGATGTTTCTAGTCTATGTCTATCGGCAGCAGCCTCTAATGTGCTAGTGATGTTTCTAGTCTATGCCTATAGGCAGCAGCCTCTAATGTGCTAGTGATGTTTCTAGTCTATGCCTATAGGCAGCAGGCTCTAATGTGCTAGTGAAGTTTCTAGTCTATGTCTATAGGCAGCAGCCTCTAATGTGCTAGTGATATATCTAGTCTATGTCTATTGGAAGCAGGCTCTAATGTGCTAGTGATGTTTCTAGTCTATGTCTATAGGCAGCAGTCTTTAATGTGCTAGTGATGTTTCTAGTCTATGTCTATAGGCAGCATCCTCTAATTTGCTAGTGATGTTTCTAGTCTATGCCTATAGGCAGCAGCCTCTAATGTGCTAGTGATATTTCTAGTCTATGTCTATAGGCAGTAGCCTCTAATGTGCTAGTGATATTTCTAGTCTATGTCCATAGGCAGCAGCCTCTAATGTGCTAGTGATGTTTCTAGTCTATGTCTATAGGCAACAGACTATAATGTGCTATTTATATTTCTAGTCTATGTCTATAGGCAGCATCCTCTAATGTGCTAGTGATGTTTCTAGTCTATGTCTATAGTCAGCAGCCTCTAATGTGCTAATGATGTTTCTAGTCTATTTCTATAGGCAGCAGTCTTTAATGTGCTAGTGATGTTTCTAGTCTATGTCTATAGGCAGCAGCTTCTAATGTGCTAGTGATATTTCTAGTCTATGTCTACAAGCAGCAGCCTCTAATGTGATAGTGGTATTTCTAGTCTATGTCCATAGGCAGCAGTCTCTAATGTGCTAGTGATGTTTCTAGTCTATGTCTATAGGCAGCAAACTATAATGTGCTATTGATATTTCTAGTCCATGTCTATAGGCAGCAGCCTCTAATGTGCTAGTGATGTTTCTAGTCTATGTCTATAGTCAGCAGCCTCTAATGTGCTAATTATGTTTCTAGTCTATTTCTATAGGCAGCAGTCTTTAATGTGCTAATGATGTTTCTAGTCTATGTCTATAGGCAGCAGCCCCTAATGTGCTAGTGATATTTCTAGTCTATGTCTATAGGCAGCAGCCTCTAATGTGCTAGTGATGTTTGTAGTCTATGTCTATAGGCAGCAGCCTTTAATGTGCTAGTGATGTTTCTAGTCTATGTCTATAGGCAGCAGCCTCTAATGTGCTAGTGATGTTTCTAGTCTATGTCTATAGGCAGCAACCTCTAATGTGCTAGTGATGTTTCTAGTCTATGCCTATAGGCAGCAGCCTCTAATGTGCTAGTGATGTTTCTAGTCTATGTCTATAGGCAGCAGTCTCTAATGTGCTAGTGATGTTTCTAGTCTATGTCTATAGGCAGCAGCCTTTAATGTGCTAGTGATGTTTCTAGTCTATGTCTATAGGCAGCAGCCCCTAATGTGCTAGTGATATTTATAGTCTATGTCTATAGGCAGCAGCCTCTAATGTGCTAGTGATGTTTGTAGTCTATGTCTATAGGCAGCAGCCTTTAATGTGCTAGTGATGTTTCTAGTCTATGTCTATAGGCAGCAGCCTCTAATGTGCTAGTGATGTTTCTAGTCTATGTCTATAGGCAGCAACCTCTAATGTGCTAGTGATGTTTCTAGTCTATGCCTATAGGCAGCAGCCTCTAATGTGCTAGTGATGTTTCTAGTCTATGCCTATAGGCAGCAGGCTCTAATGTGCTAGTGAAGTTTCTAGTCTATGTCTATAGGCAGCAGCCTCTAATGTGCTAGTGATATATCTAGTCTATGTCTATTGGAAGCAGGCTCTAATGTGCTAGTGATGTTTCTAGTCTATGTCTATAGGCAGCAGTCTTTAATGTGCTAGTGATGTTTCTAGTCTATGTCTATAGGCAGCAGCCTCTAATGTGCTAGTGATGTTTCTAGTCTATGCCTATAGGCAGCAGCTTCTAATGTGCTAGTGATGTTTCTAGTCTATGTCTATAGGCAGCATCCTCTAATGTGCTAGTGATGTTTCTAGTCTGTTTATATGCATCAGCCTCTAATGCGCTAGTGATATTTCTAGTCTATGTCTATAGGCAGCAGCCTTTAATGTGCTGTGATGTTTCTAGTCTATGTCTATAGGCAGCAGCCTCTATTTTGCTAGTGATGTTTCTAGTCTATGTCTATAGGCAGCATCCTCTAATGTGCTAGTGATGTTTCTAGTCTATGTCTATAGGCAGCAGCCTTTAATGTGCTAGTGATGTTTATAGTCTATGTCTATAGGCAGCAGTCTTTAATGTGCTAGTGAAGTTTCTAGTCTATGTCTATAGGCAGCAGCCTCTAATGTGCTAGTGATATATCTAGTCTATGTCTATTGGAAGCAGGCTCTAATGTGCTAGTGATGTTTATAGTCTATGTCTATAGGCAGCAGTCTTTAATGTGCTAGTGATGTTTCTAGTCTATGTCTATAGGCAGCAGCCTCTAATGTGCTAGTGATGTTTCTAGTCTATGCCTATAGGCAGCAGCTTCTAATGTGCTAGTGATGTTTCTAGTCTATGTCTATAGGCAGCATCCTCTAATGTGCTAGTGATGTTTCTAGTCTGTTTATATGCAGCAGCCTCTAATGCGCTAGTGATGTTTCTAGTCTATGTCTATAGGCAGCAGTCACTAATGAGCTAGTGATATTTCTAGTCTATGTCTATAGGCAGCAGCCTTTAATGTGCTGTGATGTTTCTAGTCTATGTCTATAGGCAGCAGCCTCTATTTTGCTAGTGATGTTTCTAGTCTATGTCTATAGGCAGCATCCTCTAATGTGCTAGTGATGTTTCTAGTCTATGTCTATAGGCAGCAGCCTTTAATGTGCTAGTGATGTTTCTAGTCTGTGTCAATAGGCAGCAGCCCCTAATGTGCTAGTGATGTTTCTAGTCTATGCCTATAGGCAGCAGCCTCTAATGTGCTAGTGATGTTTCTAGTCTATGTCTATAGGCAGCAGCCTCTAATGTGCTAGTGATGTTTCTAGTCTATGCCTATAGGCAGCAGCCTCTAATGTGCTAGTGATGTTTCTAGTCTATGCCTATAGGCAGCAGGCTCTAATGTGCTAGTGAAGTTTCTAGTCTATGTCTATAGGCAGCAGCCTCTAATGTGCTAGTGATATATCTAGTCTATGTCTATTGGAAGCAGGCTCTAATGTGCTAGTGATGTTTATAGTCTATGTCTATAGGCAGCAGTCTTTAATGTGCTAGTGATGTTTCTAGTCTATGTCTATAGGCAGCAGCCTCTAATGTGCTAGTGATGTTTCTAGTCTATGCCTATAGGCAGCAGCCTCTAATGTGCTAGTGATGTTTCTAGTCTATGTCTATAGGCAGCATCCTCTAATGTGCTAGTGATGTTTCTAGTCTGTTTATATGCAGCAGCCTCTAATGCGCTAGTGATGTTTCTAGTCTATGTCTATAGGCAGCAGTCACTAATGAGCTAGTGATATTTCTAGTCTATGTCTATAGGCAGCATCCTTTAATGTGCTGTGATGTTTCTAGTCTATGTCTATAGGCAGCAGCCTCTAATTTGCTAGTGATGTTTCTAGTCTATGTCTATAGGCAGCATCCTCTAATGTGCTAGTGATGTTTCTAGTCTATGTCTATAGGCAGCAGCCTTTAATGTGCTAGTGATGTTTCTAGTTGTGTCTATAGGCAGCAGCCCCTAATGTGCTAGTGATGTTTCTAGTCTATGCCTATAGGCAGCAGCCTCTAATGTGCTAGTGATGTTTCTAGTCTATGTCTATCGGCAGCAGCCTCTAATGTGCTAGTGATGTTTCTAGTCTATGCCTATAGGCAGCAGCCTCTAATGTGCTAGTGATGTTTCTAGTCTATGCCTATAGGCAGCAGGCTCTAATGTGCTAGTGAAGTTTCTAGTCTATGTCTATAGGCAGCAGCCTCTAATGTGCTAGTGATATATCTAGTCTATGTCTATTGGAAGCAGGCTCTAATGTGCTAGTGATGTTTCTAGTCTATGTCTATAGGCAGCAGTCTTTAATGTGCTAGTGATGTTTCTAGTCTATGTCTATAGGCAGCATCCTCTAATTTGCTAGTGATGTTTCTAGTCTATGCCTATAGGCAGCAGCCTCTAATGTGCTAGTGATATTTCTAGTCTATGTCTATAGGCAGTAGCCTCTAATGTGCTAGTGATATTTCTAGTCTATGTCCATAGGCAGCAGCCTCTAATGTGCTAGTGATGTTTCTAGTCTATGTCTATAGGCAACAGACTATAATGTGCTATTTATATTTCTAGTCTATGTCTATAGGCAGCATCCTCTAATGTGCTAGTGATGTTTCTAGTCTATGTCTATAGTCAGCAGCCTCTAATGTGCTAATGATGTTTCTAGTCTATTTCTATAGGCAGCAGTCTTTAATGTGCTAGTGATGTTTCTAGTCTATGTCTATAGGCAGCAGCTTCTAATGTGCTAGTGATATTTCTAGTCTATGTCTACAAGCAGCAGCCTCTAATGTGATAGTGATATTTCTAGTCTATGTCCATAGGCAGCAGTCTCTAATGTGCTAGTGATGTTTCTAGTCTATGTCTATAGGCAGCAAACTATAATGTGCTATTGATATTTCTAGTCCATGTCTATAGGCAGCAGCCTCTAATGTGCTAGTGATGTTTCTAGTCTATGTCTATAGTCAGCAGCCTCTAATGTGCTAATTATGTTTCTAGTCTATTTCTATAGGCAGCAGTCTTTAATGTGCTAGTGATGTTTCTAGTCTATGTCTATAGGCAGCAGCCCCTAATGTGCTAGTGATATTTCTAGTCTATGTCTATAGGCAGCAGCCTCTAATGTGCTAGTGATGTTTGTAGTCTATGTCTATAGGCAGCAGCCTTTAATGTGCTAGTGATGTTTCTAGTCTATGTCTATAGGCAGCAGCCTCTAATGTGCTAGTGATGTTTCTAGTCTATGTCTATAGGCAGCAACCTCTAATGTGCTAGTGATGTTTCTAGTCTATGCCTATAGGCAGCAGCCTCTAATGTGCTAGTGATGTTTCTAGTCTATGTCTATAGGCAGCAGTCTCTAATGTGCTAGTGATGTTTCTAGTCTATGTCTATAGGCAGCAGCCTTTAATGTGCTAGTGATGTTTCTAGTCTATGTCTATAGGCAGCAGCCCCTAATGTGCTAGTGGTATTTATAGTCTATGTCTATAGGCAGCAGCCTCTAATGTGCTAGTGATGTTTGTAGTCTATGTCTATAGGCAGCAGCCTTTAATGTGCTAGTGATGTTTCTAGTCTATGTCTATAGGCAGCAGCCTCTAATGTGCTAGTGATGTTTCTAGTCTATGTCTATAGGCAGCAACCTCTAATGTGCTAGTGATGTTTCTAGTCTATGCCTATAGGCAGCAGCCTCTAATGTGCTAGTGATGTTTCTAGTCTATGCCTATAGGCAGCAGGCTCTAATGTGCTAGTGAAGTTTCTAGTCTATGTCTATAGGCAGCAGCCTCTAATGTGCTAGTGATATATCTAGTCTATGTCTATTGGAAGCAGGCTCTAATGTGCTAGTGATGTTTATAGTCTATGTCTATAGGCAGCAGTCTTTAATGTGCTAGTGATGTTTCTAGTCTATGTCTATAGGCAGCAGCCTCTAATGTGCTAGTGATGTTTCTAGTCTATGCCTATAGGCAGCAGCTTCTAATGTGCTAGTGATGTTTCTAGTCTATGTCTATAGGCAGCATCCTCTAATGTGCTAGTGATGTTTCTAGTCTGTTTATATGCAGCAGCCTCTAATGCGCTAGTGATATTTCTAGTCTATGTCTATAGGCAGCAGCCTTTAATGTGCTGTGATGTTTCTAGTCTATGTCTATAGGCAGCAGCCTCTATTTTGCTAGTGATGTTTCTAGTCTATGTCTATAGGCAGCATCCTCTAATGTGCTAGTGATGTTTCTAGTCTATGTCTATAGGCAGCAGCCTTTAATGTGCTAGTGATGTTTATAGTCTATGTCTATAGGCAGCAGTCTTTAATGTGCTAGTGATGTTTCTAGTCTATGTCTATAGGCAGCAGCCTCTAATGTGCTAGTGATGTTTCTAGTCTATGCCTATAGGCAGCAGCTTCTAATGTGCTAGTGATGTTTCTAGTCTATGTCTATAGGCAGCATCCTCTAATGTGCTAGTGATGTTTCTAGTCTATGTCTATAGACAGCAGTCACTAATGAGCTAGTGATATTTCTAGTCTATGTCTATAGGCAGCAGCCTTTAATGTGCTGTGATGTTTCTAGTCTATGTCTATAGGCAGCAGCCTCTATTTTGCTAGTGATGTTTCTAGTCTATGTCTATAGGCAGCATCCTCTAATGTGCTAGTGATGTTTCTAGTCTATGTCTATAGGCAGCAGCCTTTAATGTGCTAGTGATGTTTCTAGTCTGTGTCTATAGGCAGCAGCCCCTAATGTGCTAGTGATGTTTCTAGTCTATGCCTATAGGCAGCAGCCTCTAATGTGCTAGTGATGTTTCTAGTCTATGTCTATAGGCAGCAGCCTCTAATGTGCTAGTGATGTTTCTAGTCTATGCCTATAGGCAGCAGCCTCTAATGTGCTAGTGATGTTTCTAGTCTATGCCTATAGGCAGCAGGCTCTAATGTGCTATTGAAGTTTCTAGTCTATGTCTATAGGCAGCAGCCTCTAATGTGCTAGTGATATATCTAGTCTATGTCTATTGGAAGCAGGCTCTAATGTGCTAGTGATGTTTATAGTCTATGTCTATAGGCAGCAGTCTTTAATGTGCTAGTGATGTTTCTAGTCTATGTCTATAGGCAGCAGCCTCTAATGTGCTAGTGATGTTTCTAGTCTATGCCTATAGGCAGCAGCCTCTAATGTGCTAGTGATGTTTCTAGTCTATGTTTATAGGCAGCATCCTCTAATGTGCTAGTGATGTTTCTAGTCTGTTTATATGCAGCAGCCTCTAATGCGCTAGTGATGTTTCTAGTCTATGTCTATAGGCAGCAGTCACTAATGAGCTAGTGATATTTCTAGTCTATGTCTATAGGCAGCAGCCTTTAATGTGCTGTGATGTTTCTAGTCTATGTCTATAGGCAGCAGCCTCTAATTTGCTAGTGATGTTTCTAGTCTATGTCTATAGGCAGCATCCTCTAATGTGCTAGTGATGTTTCTAGTCTATGTCTATAGGCAGCAGCCTTTAATGTGCTAGTGATGTTTCTAGTCTGTGTCTATAGGCAGCAGCCCCTAATGTGCTAGTGATGTTTCTAGTCTATGCCTATAGGCAGCAGCCTCTAATGTGCTAGTGATGTTTCTAGTCTATGTCTATCGGCAGCAGGCTCTAATGTGCTAGTGATGTTTCTAGTCTATGCCTATAGGCAGCAGCCTCTAATGTGCTAGTGATGTTTCTAGTCTATGCCTATAGGCAGCAGGCTCTAATGTGCTAGTGAAGTTTCTAGTCTATGTCTATAGGCAGCAGCCTCTAATGTGCTAGTGATATATCTAGTCTATGTCTATTGGAAGCAGGCTCTAATGTGCTAGTGATGTTTCTAGTCTATGTCTATAGGCAGCAGTCTTTAATGTGCTAGTGATGTTTCTAGTCTATGTCTATAGGCAGCATCCTCTAATTTGCTAGTGATGTTTCTAGTCTATGCCTATAGGCAGCAGCCTCTAATGTGCTAGTGATATTTCTAGTCTATGTCTATAGGCAGTAGCCTCTAATGTGCTAGTGATATTTCTAGTCTATGTCCATAGGCAGCAGCCTCTAATGTGCTAGTGATGTTTCTAGTCTATGTCTATAGGCAACAGACTATAATGTGCTATTTATATTTCTAGTCTATGTCTATAGGCAGCATCCTCTAATGTGCTAGTGATTTTTCTAGTCTATGTCTATAGTCAGCAGCCTCTAATGTGCTAATGATGTTTCTAGTCTATTTCTATAGGCAGCAGTCTTTAATGTGCTAGTGATGTTTCTAGTCTATGTCTATAGGCAGCAGCTTCTAATGTGCTAGTGATATTTCTAGTCTATGTCTACAAGCAGCAGCCTCTAATGTGATAGTGATATTTCTAGTCTATGTCCATAGGCAGCAGTCTCTAATGTGCTAGTGATGTTTCTAGTCTATGTCTATAGGCAGCAAACTATAATGTGCTATTGATATTTCTAGTCCATGTCTATAGGCAGCAGCCTCTAATGTGCTAGTGATGTTTCTAGTCTATGTCTATAGTCAGCAGCCTCTAATGTGCTAATTATGTTTCTAGTCTATTTCTATAGGCAGCAGTCTTTAATGTGCTAGTATGTTTCTAGTCTATGTTTATAGGCAGCAGCTTCTAATGTGCTAATGATATTTCTAGTCTATGTCTACAAGCAGCAGCCTCTAATGTGATAGTGATATTTCTAGTCTAAGTCCATAGGCAGCAGCCTCTAATGTGCTAGTGATGTTTCTAGTCTATGTCTATAGGCAGCAAACTATAATGTGCTATTGATATTTCTAGTCTATGTCTATAGGCAGCAGCCTCTAATGTGCTAGTGATGTTTTTTAGTCTATAGGCAGCAGCCTCTAATGTGCTAGTGATATTTCTAGTCCATGTCTATAGGCAGCTGCCTCTAATGTGAAAGTGATGTTTCTAGTCTATGTCTATAGGCAGCAGTCTCTAATGTGCTAGTGATGTTTCTAGTCTATGTCTATAGGCAGCAGCCTTTAATGTGCTAGTGATGTTTCTAGTCTATGTCTATAGGCAGCAGCCCCTAATGTGCTAGTGATATTTCTAGTCTATGTCTATTGGCAGCAGCCTCTAATGTGCTAGTGATGTTTGTAGTCTATGTCTATAGGCAGCAGCCTTTAATGTGCTAGTGATGTTTCTAGTCTATGTCTATAGGCAGCAGCCTCTAATGTGCTAGTGATGTTTCTAGTCTATGTCTATAGGCAGCAACCTCTAATGTGCTAGTGATGTTTCTAGTCTATGTCTATTGGCAGCAGGCTCTAATGTGCTAGTGATGTTTCAAGTCTATGTTTATAGGCAGCAGCTTCTAATGTGCTAGTGATATTTCTATTCTATGTCTATAGGCAGCAGGCTCTAATGTGATAGTGATATTTCTAGTCAATGTCTATAGGCAGCAGGCTCTAATGTGCTAATGTCACGATCGTTCATGACCGAGAAGGACCAAGGTGCAGCGTGATATGCATTCATATTTATTACACGAATAAACATACAACCAAAACAACAAATGAACGTGACGTCCAAGGTAGACAAATTAACATACCTCACACGGAACAAGATCCCACAACTAACTCGTGCCAAACGGCTGCCTAAGTATGGTCCCCAATCAGAGACAACGAGCTACAGCTGCCTCTGATTGGGAACCACCCTGGCCAACATAGATCTACACATCATAGAATCTATAACAATAAACAAACACAACACGGAATATACACCTCCTGACTCAACAAATAAACGTCCCTTGAGTCAGGGCGTGACAGCTAATGATGTTTCTAGTCTATTTCTATAGGCAGCAGTCTCTAATGTGCTAGGGATATTTCTAGTCTATGTCTATAGGCAGCAGCTTCTAATGTGCTAGTGATGTTTTTAGTCTATGTCTATAGGCAGCAGCCTCTAATGTGCTAGTGATGTTTTTAGTCTATGTCTATAGGCAGCAGCCTCTAATGTGCTAGTGATGTTTCTAGTCTATGTTTATAGGCAGCACCCTCTAATGTGCTAGTGATGTTTCAAGTCTATGTTTATAGGCAGCAGCCTCTAATGTGCTAGTGAAGTTTCTAGTCTATGTCTATAGGCAGCAGCCTCTAATGTGCTAGTGATATTTCTAGTCTATGTTTATAGGCAGCAGACTCTAATGTGCTAGTGATATTTCTAGTCTATGTCTATAGGCAGCAGCCTCTAATGTGCTAGTGATGTTTCAAGTCTATGTTTATAGGCAGCAGTCTCTAATGTGCTAGTGAAGTTTCTAGTCTATGTCTATAGGCAGCAGCCTCTAACGTGCTAGTGATGTTTTTAGTCTATGTCTATAGGCAGCAGCTTCTAATGTGCTAGTGATGTTTTTAGTCTATGTCTATAGGCAGCAGCCTCTAACGTGCTAGTGATGTTTTTAGTCTATGTCTATAGGCAGCAGCTTCTAATGTGCTAGTGATATTTCTAGTCTATGTCTATAGGCAGCAGCCTCTAATGTGCTAGTGATGTTTGTAGCTCTGGTCCTCTGTAGCTCAGCTGGTAGAGCACGGCGCTTGTAACGCCAAGGTAGTGGGTTCGATCCCCGGGACCACCCATACACAAAAAATAAATAATGTATGCACACATGACTGTAAGTCGCTTTGGATAAAAGCGTCTGCTAAATGGCATTTATTTATATTATTATTATTATTATAGTCTATGTCTATAGGCAGCAGCCTTTAATTTGCTAGTGATGTTTCTAGTCTATGTCTATAGGCAGCAGCCTCTAATGTGCAGTCCTATTGCAGGGAATCCAAAACTATTTTCATTAAGCCTATTACTAAATCACATGTATTTGTGCTTGTTTTGATGAATCCTCTCCCCCTAAAAAGATAAGGTAATTATAACAATAATTATAATAATAATAATAATAATAATAATAATACTTATTATTATTATTATTATTATTATTATTATTATTATTATTATTATTATTATTATTATGTGGTTGTCAAAAGAACCGATGTGGATGTGGTGGAGGAGTCAGGCGCAGGACACAGAGGATTCGTCCAAAAGACTTTACTAGTCCAAAGTGCAACAAAACAGTACACGACCTCGAAAACATTTACATTTACATTTACATTTTACATACAAAACAAACGGAGGCGAGGGAATTACGCAACATGCGTAAAACAATAAACAAAACTAACAGAGCGCAAACACGCAGCTCCGCACGACAGGCAAACAACATCACACAATCTAACTAATACAAAACAGGGAACTTATAAGACACGTAATCAGAACACAAACAGACACAGGTGTACAAGACAGACTAAAGCAATCACACCACGAAACATACAACGGTGGCAGCTAGTACTCCGGGGACGGCGAACGCCGAAGCCTGCCCGAACCAGGAGGAGGAGCAGTCTCGGCCGAAACCGTGACAGTACCCCCCCCTTGACGCGCGGCTCCAGCCGTGCGCCGACCCCGGCCTCGGGGACGGCCAGGAGGACGCGGACCCGGGCGCGTGGGATGCCCACGGTGGAACTCAGTCAGGAGGGATGGATCGAGGATGTCCCTCCTAGGCACCTAGCACCGTTCCTCCGGACCGTACCCCTCCCACTCCACGAGATACTGGAGACCACTCATCCGGCGCCTCGAGTCCAAGATGGTCCGGACCCTGTATGCCGGGGCCCCCTCGATGTCCAAAGGGGGCGGAGGGGTCTCTCCTATCTCATCTTCAGGAGTGGGCCAGCTACCACCGGCCTGAGAAGAGACACATGGAACGAGGGGTTAATATTTTTGTATTCAATAGGCAGTTCACATCCTTAGCTAACGTTGGCCACCAGTATTTCACGCTAAGGCAGTGCACTGTCCGGCCAATACCTGGATGTCCAGAGGAGGGTGATGTATGAGCCCAATAAATAAGACGATCACGAACCTCGAGCGGAACGTACTTCCGCCCCACAGGACACTCGGGGGGAGTAGGGTCGGCACGCAGTGCCCGCTCGATTTCCGTATCGACCTCCCATACCACCGGAGCCACCAGACAAGACTCCGGCAGTATGGAAGTGGGCTCAATGGACCTCTCCTCTGTGTCATACCGCCGGGACAGGGCGTCTGCCTTACCGTTCTGGGACCCTGGGATGTATGTGATCTTAAAAACAAACCGGGTCAGGAACATGTTCCACCTAGCCTGACGAGGGTTCAATCTCCTAGCTGCCCGGATGTACTCCAGGTTACGGTGATCGGTCAGAATGAGGAAAGGGTGTTGAGCCCCCTCAAGCCAATGCCTCCACACCTTTAGGGCCTGGACTACAGCTAACAGCTCCCTGTCCCCAACGTCATAATTGCGCTCCGCCGAGCTGAGTTTCTTAGAGTAGAACGCACAGGGGCGGAGCTTAGGTGGCGTGCCGGACCGTTGTGACAGGACTGCCCCAATACCGGTCTCGGACGCGTCTACCTCTACTTGGAATGGTAAAGAGGGATCCGGATGCGCCAGCACCGGGGCCGAGGTGAACAGGTTCTTCAGTTTGACAAATGCCCTGTCCGCCTCAGCTGACCACTGCAGACGAACCGGACCCCCCTTTAACAGGGACGTAATGGGCGCTGCAACCTGTCCAAAGCCCCGAATAAACCTCCGGTAGTAATTAGCAAAACCCAAGAACTGCTGCACCTCTTTTACAGTGGTTGGAGTTTGCCAATTACGCACGGCCGACACACGGTCTACCTCTATCTCCACACCAGACGCGGACAACCGATAACCCAAAAAGGAGACGGACTCCTGGAAGAACAGGCATTTCTCTGCCTTGACATACAAGTCATGCTCCAACAGTCTTCTCAACACTCGGCGCACCAGGGCTACATGCTCGGCTCGTGTAGAAGAGTACACTAGGATGTCGTCGATGTACACTACCACACCCTGCCCATGCATGTCTCGGAAAATCTCGTCAACAAAGGATTGGAAGACTGAAGGAGCATTCATTAGCCCGTATGGCATGACGAGATACTCGTAATGACCCGAGGTGGTGCTAAATGCCGTTTTCCATTCATCCCCCTCCCTAATGCGCACCAGATTGTACGCGCTCCTGAGATCCAACTTTGTGAAGAACTGCGCTCCGCGTAATGACTCCGTCATAGTCGCAATCAGTGGAAGAGGGTAACTGTACTTAACCGTGATCTGATTGAGACTACGGTAATCAATACACGGGCGCAAACCCCCGTCCTTCTTCTTCACAAAGAAGAAACTCGAGGAAACCGGGGAAGTGGAGGACCGTATGTATCCCTGTGCCAAGGACTCGGCTATGTAAGTCTCCATAGCCGCTGTCTCCTCTTGAGACAGGGGATACACACGGCTCCGCGGAAGAGCCGCTCCTGTTTGGAGATTTATCGCACAGTCCCCCTGTCTATGAGGTGGTAGCCGTGTTGCCCTCGTCTTGCTGAACACGAGTGCTAAGTCCTCATACTCAGGGGGAATGCGCATTGCGGGCACTTGGTTCGGACTCTCAACCGAGGTCGCCCCTAAGGAAACACCTAGACATCTCCCTACACACTGGGCAGACCACTCCATAAGAGCCCTCTGTTGCCACGCAATGGTAGGATCATGGGTGCTTAACCAGGGAAGCCCCAACACCACGGGGTACGCAGGAGAGTCAATCAGATAAAACTGAATGATCTCCTCATGACCCCCCTGCGTCGTCATAGTAAGTGGTGCTGTGACTTCTCTGATCAGCCCCGACCCCAACGGCCGGCTGTCTAAGGCGTGGACAGGAAAGGGGGCTTCTACCGGCCGAAGGGGAATTCCAAACCTATAACAAAATGCCAGATCAATAAAATTCCCAGCTGCGCCTGAATCTACTAGCGCCTTATGCTGGGAATGAGGTGCCACCTGTGGAAATCTCACAGGAATACTCATGTGACCAACAGAAAGCTCTGGGTAAGTGGGGCGCCTACTCACCTGAAATGACTCCCCAGTGCGTGACCTGTTGTCCCCTCTCCCAGGAGACCCTCCCCAGCACCTGGCCGCGGTGTGTCCTCCACGGCCACAGTTGGTGCAGGGGGTGGCCCCCCTTGGGTTCTCTCTCCTCCTCTCTCTAGCGCCAGCACCCCCGAGCTCCATGGGAATCGGCTCGGAGGTGCTGGAGGGTGGAATGGTCGGCCCCCACTCGGGACGTCCGCGGGTAGCCAGCAGGGTGTCGAGACGTATGGAGATGTCCACCAACTGGTCGAATGATAGGTTGGTGTCCCTGCAGGCCAGCTCACGACGAACGTCCTCTCGTAGGCTGCACCGGTAATGGTCGATGAGGGCCCTCTCATTCCACCCCGCAACCGCCGCTAGCGTCCGGAACTCCAGTGCGAACTCCTGTGCGCTCCTCTTCCCCTGTCGGAGGTGGAACAGACGCTCCCCCGCCGCTTTCCCTTCAGGTGGGTGATCGAAGACAGCCCTGAAGCGGCGGGAGAACTCCGCGTAGGTGATGGTAGCGGCGTCTATTCCCCTCCATTCGGCGTTGGCCCACTCCAACGCCTTGCCGGATAGACAGGAGATGAGGGCGGAGACGCTCTCGTATCCCGAGGGCGCTGGGTGTATGGTAGCCAGGTAGAGTTCCACCTGCAGGAGGAACCCTTGACACCCGGCTGCAGAACCGTCATATGCCCTCGGGAGAGAGAGCCGAATGCCACTGGGTTCCGGTGCTGAGAGAGGAGGACTGGCCGTTGGTGATGGGATGGAGTAAGAAGGCGTAGGCACCTCTCCAGTCACCAACCGGCGCAGTGTGTTGGACACCTCGTCCATGGCGGCCCCAAGTTGCCGGATCATGGTGTCTTGATAGCTGATCCGCTCTTCCAGCGACTTGGGTGCCGCCGCTGCTCCTGCTGACTCCATAGTTGGTGTGTTGTTCTGTCAAAAGAACCGATGTGGATGTGGTGGAGGAGTCAGGCGCAGGACACAGAGGATTCGTCCAAAAGACTTTACTAGTCCAAAGTGCAACAAAACAGTACACGACCTCGAAAACAAACGGAGGCGAGGGAATTACGCAACATGCGTAAAACAATAAACAAAACTAACAGAGCGCACCGCAGCTCCGCACGACAGGCAAACAACAACACACAATCTAACTAATACAAAACAGGGAACTTATAAGACACGTAATCAGAACACAAACAGACACAGGTGTACAAGACAGACTAAAGCAATCATACCACGAAACATACAACGGTGGCAGCTAGTACTCCGGGGACGGCGAACGCCGAAGCCTGCCCGAACCAGGAGGAGGAGCAGTCTCGGCCGAAACCGTGACAGTGGTCCAGTGTAGCTCAGTTGGTAGAGCATGGCGCTTGCAACGCCAGGGTTGTGGGTTCGATTCCCACGGGGGACTAGTACGAAAAAATTATAAAAATGTAAACACTCACTACTGTTAGTGCTTACTAAAATGTAAAATTATGTCAATCATACTATTAAGTACATTTCTTACACTAAATATAGACGTTCTATAATAATAGTTGTTTCAGAATGTTGCATGTCAATAAACTGATTAAAGCAAAGTGTTTACCGGCACGACTCAAAGCTGCCAGTGATGTTGGAGCCATGCTCCTTACAGTTTACAGTAAACAGATTCCACCATGGTTTCAACAACAGAGCCCACATCAACACTATCCTCTATACACATCGTGTCATCCAGTCCAGAGAGACCTGATATCACCTACTAAAATTACACAACAAGCATCAACGTCCTGCAGCAGTCCCTGCATCATGTGTGTCCTGAGCACACTATGTCAGCTGTTAGCACACCAGGTCAGCTGTTTGTTCACCCGCCTGCAATTATTAATAACCCATCCACAACCGCACGACTATTTGTGATAAAGTGAAAATCAGAGGCCCGCACCCGACCCTAACCCACAAACATAGAAAATGCACTGTAGGCTACAGTCAGAGATGTCAGAACCATTTTTTGACAGGGGGTGCAGGATTTTTTGTTGTTGCCTAATTTAGATGTTTCTACTTATAATGTACTACATTTTGGTAGGCTATCTGTTAGTCAACCTGTCTATAATTAGATACACGCAGCTCCTCTTCTGTCATTAGGTGTTGCCCTGGATGTATGCACTCACTAACTGTAAGTCGCTCTGGATAAGAGCGTCTGCTAAAATGACTAAAATGTAAAAATGGAAGACTAAATTAACCATTGCTCACCAGAATAATGTCATAAATAGATAGAATGAAATGAATGCTTCAATCTATATGACATATCTGCTTCTTTCGCAGAGCAAATACGCTTAGGGACCAGGAAGAAAATGCAATAAATAAAATAAAATATATATATTTTTAAAAGATTTTTTGTGCAAAATGTCCAAATGACATCAGTTTAACCGGTTTTAAGGAAATAGACAACTGTGAAAACGACCCAAAATGTTTCGGATAAGATAACAGTTCGGCTTAGATGCATATTTTATGTGGTTGAAATACTATCAGCTTTTATGATGCTGATAAAGATAGCACCTCTAACTGCAACGTTTACATTTGGTGTATGATTTTACTGCAATAATTGCTTAATTCTGCAGGAGCTAATATTAAGGCTACCTGAGAGGTTATAGACCTACAGTCAGTTTCCAGATTTCAGATTCCATTTAACCCATCTGAACAGCAGGCTACAGTTCCCTTGACGTGCCATAGGCCAACTTGAAGTCCCCGTCTTGTGACTGTCGAATTTGTATAGTGCATCACGCCTCACAATCATCACACATAATATTCACTGCTATCATCCTCTTTTACCACTTCACCAAATATTTCCCAAACATGATTTTTCTGGTCCTCCCTTCTCTTTATCTTCAACTTTCCATTTTGCAGCTTTTCTATTATTGAATTCAACTCCAACATTGTCCTTACGTTTTCTGCCCGTTCGCAAAAGCATTTGGTGATTGGCGTGTAAACTATTTGCCGCGCAATGAGTTACACACTAAAGCTTAGGGAAAACAGGCATTGAGGATGTTGCTCTACCAAGGAGAGGAGGTAACATCGAGACCCTGCTACCACAGAGGGAGGCCTACTGGATATCCTGTTTAAAAACACTGACCCCTAGTGGTCAATATTGACTTTGATCTCAGGCCCTTCTTATGACCAATTATATTTTCTGTGAACAGGTCTTGAAAATGAATGTATTCTTTCTACAGCTTATCAGCGTACACCAAATATGTTCCCCCTGTTGATAATGCTTATTATGCATTATGGTTGAACCAAAATATTACATGTAACTAAACAATTTAATGAAATTGGAAATGTTTAAATATATAGGTGAAATTAAATGAAACAATGTATGTTGATGCTCATGTTATGCTAATGCTAATGCTAACAATGGCATAATATATTCAATATGCTGTTGTCTTTCAACAGTTTCGCTCAATTCATTCTGATTAACCTAGCAATTACGACACACCCCTCACTATTGTCATTGGTTGCACTAATTGCACTGTTTGTCTACATAACCAGGTTCAAGCATTCATGACATCACCCTGAAGAAGGCACAGTGATGCCGAAACGTTGGTGGTTTTCTTACCCAATAAATGACTGGGAGTTTATACATAGAGTGTGCGACTCTCTTCATTTGTTTTTATAACCACGCATTGAGTTAGACACTAAAGCTTAGGGTTATACAGTAATGCCAGAGAGTATAAAAATAATGAAAGAAAAACCTCAATGTAGCCTATAGATATAAATTGCACAATAATGATACATTTATGGATTTTTTTATACGCATTGTTTTCTCCTTATTCAACCCAACCACCAACCACCCACCCTTCATCCACACAATATTTCATGAACCTAAACCCGCCCGCCTGCGGGTTATGAGTAAACCCGCGCATCACTATAGCACACCCATCCTTTCTCATCTGGAACCATCACACACACCTCTTCAGGAACTCCTATAGGAGCAGCGGGTTAGCAGACCCATCCTTTCTAATCTTCAACCATGAGTAAAAGGCTGATCCAGGTTTTTGGCTTCTTTGATCTCAACACTGGGATTACAGGAGGATCACCAGGGAGGCTCCTTCATTATAAAGGTGGCCTGGCACTGGTCCGACCTGTGGAAGGAGTTCTTCACTTACTCGACAGCCTTCACCAACTGAAGATACTTCCCTGTGCTGTGGTTTGTCAAACGTAAGAACACTGTTCAAACATCTGACTTCAGGGTTTCTTGTACAGATTACAATGTAGGAGCTCTGCAAATTGATTCCCATCCTGTTGCGAACTTAATTATTGTCAATGAGAGCAGATTGTAGCTTTATTCCAATGAAGAGAACTCTTGAAATCTTACTTTGTGCTGATCTATAAAATGTTGACTTCTTCTTCTTCTTCTTCTTCTTCTTCTTCTTCTTCTTCTTCTTCTTCTTCTTCTTCTTCTTCTTCTTCTTCTTCTTCTTCTTCTTCTTCTTCTTCTTCTTCCAGCTTTGTTCAGGCAGTGTGAGGTTTGCTCATGTGTGTGGTAACCCTGGGGGATTTCAGTGCAATATTTTGCTTTGTTTGGATAGAATACACATATATCGTAGGAAAAAAAATAAAACATGCGCTTTTGATAGGTGGATCCGTGTTTCACTTTGTCGGTGGTAAGTACTGTCCATGGCAGTTCGGCTCTACAAATGACAGAAATGTTTTTCCATCAACATTTCCTGGTGTGACTGAAACCTCTTCTCAGACATACGGTTGAAGTCGGAAGTTTCCATGCACTTACGTTGGAGTCATTAAAACTCGTTTTTCAACCACTCCACAAATTTCTTGTCAACAAACTATAGTTTTGGCAAGTCGGTTAGGACATCTACTTTGTGCATGACACAAGTAATTTTTCCAACAATTGTTTACAGACAGATTATTTCACTTATAATTCACTGTATCACAATTCCAGTGGGTCAAAAGTTTACATACACTAAGTTGACTGTGCCTTTAAACAGCTTGGAAAATTCCAGAAAATTATGTCATGCCTTAAGAAGCTTCTGATAGGCTGATTGACATCATTTGAGTCAATTGGAGGTGTACCTGTAGATGTATTTCAAGGCCTACATTCAAACTCTGTGCCTCTTTGCTTGACATCATGGGAAAATCAAAAGAAATCAGCCAAGACCTCAAACATTTTTTTGTAGACCTCCACAAGTCTGGTTCATCCTTTGGAGCAATTTCCAAATGCCTGAAGGTACCACGTTCATCTGTACAAACAATAGTACGCAAGTATAAAGACAATGGGACCACGCAGCCGTCATACCGCTCAGGAAGGAGACGTGTTCTGTCTCCTAGAGATGAACGTACTTTGGTGCGAAAAGTGCAAATCAATCCCAGAATAACAGCAAAGGACCTTGTGAAGATGCTGGAGGAAACAGGTACACAAGTATCTATATCCACAATAAAACAAGTCCTATATTGACACAACCTGAAAGGCCGCTCAGCAAGGAAGAAGCCACTGCTCCAAAACCACCATAAAAAAGCCAGACTACGGTTTGCAACTGCACATTTGGACAAAGATCGTACTTTTTGGAGAAATGTCCTGTGGTCTGATGAAACAAAAATAGAACTGTTTGGCCATAATGACCATCGTTATGTTTGGAGGAAAAAGGGGGATGCTTGCAAGCCGAACAACACCATCCCAAACGTGAAGCACAGGGGTGGCAGCATCATGCTGTGGGGGTGCTTTTCTGCAGGAGGGACTGGTGCACTTCACAAAATAGATGGCATCATGAGGAAGGAAAATTATGTGGATATATTGAAGCAACATCTCAAGACATCAGTCAGGAAGTTAAAGCTTGGTCGCAAATGGATCTTCCAAATGGACAATGACCCCAAGCATACTTCCAAAGTTGTGGCAAAATGACTTAAGGACAACAAAGTCAAGGTATTGGAGTGGCCATCACAAAGCCCTGACCTCAATCCTATAGAACATTTGTGGGCAGAACTGAAAAAGTGTGTGCGAGCAAGGAGGCCTACAAACCTGACTCAGTTACACCAGCTCTGTCAGGAGGAATGGGCCAAAATTCACCCAACTTATTGTGGGAAGCTTGTGGAAGGCTACCCGAAATGTTTGACCCAAGTTAAACAATTTAAAGGCAATGCTACCAAATACTAATTGAGTGTATGTAAACTTCTGACCCACTGAGAATGTGATGAAAGAAATAAAAGCTAAAATAAATAATTCTCTCTACTATTATTCTGACATTTCACATTCTTAAAATAAAGTGGTGATCCTAACTGACCTAAGACAGAGGGAATTTCTACTAGGATTAAATGTCAGGAATTGTGAAAAACTGAGTTGAAATGTATTTGGCTAAAGTGATTACTGTGGTTAAGTGGCTACTGATTTATGCTTTCTACTCTTTACTAAGGTATGATTTAGGAACTCCCATTTTTCTTGGATTGTTGGGAGCTTTTTGAATCCTTTTAGGGGCCATCCTCTATGCTGTAACTGTGTACACAGTCCTATTCCTTTAAACAATGTAAGAAAACACAAAATGTACACTCTTAGAAAAAAGGGTTCCAAAAGGGTTCTTCGGCTGTCCCCATGAGAAAACCGTTTTTGGTTCCAGGAAGAACCCTTTTTGGTTCCAGGTAGAACCCTTTTGGGTTCCATGTAGAACCCTCTGTAGAAAAGGTTCTTCATGGAACCCAAAAGGGTTTTACCTGAAACCAAAAAGGGTTATTCAATGGTTCTCCTATGGGGACAGTCAAATAACCATTTTAGGTTCTAGATAGCACCAGTGTATCAGAATGACAGCCGTTCATTATATCTCTGAACGGTAAGATCACATTGTTCCTGCATGCCATCATTGTGATGCCTTCATCCAATAATTGCAATGACAACTACGTTGTAAAAAAAAATGAGAAATTACGACCACAAATAAGTGCTAAATGGCATAAAAAATGTAAGTCCAGGTACTCGTGTGGGTTTGCAAGTTAAAAAGCCTTTAATGTGTGGGCTAGTTCATTATTAAAATACACCAACGCGTTAGAAACAATGTTGTATTGTGTGTTTATTATTTCAGAGTGGTGTATGCCTATGGTGGTCCTGGAAGACGCCCCTCGGTCCGGAGGCAGAACCTTCTACACTGGATAATACAGCCCGCCCAGACAGTACGGCTCCTGTGGCTCAGCAAGAGTCAGCAGCTCCACACTCTCCAGTATCTCCCAGATAACTCCTGAGAAACTGGGCGGCAGGTAGCTTAGTGGGTAAGAGCGTTGTGCCAGCAACCGCTGGTTCTAATCCCTGAGCCGACTAGGTGAAAAATCTGTCGATGTGCCCTTGAGCAAGGCACTTAACCCTAATTGCTCCTGTAAGTCGCTCTGGATAAGAGCGGCTGCTAAATGACAAAAAAAAACAAAAAAAACTGTCAGACAGTGATAACTTGGGGGTGAAGTCTATCATGGAAACATCGTTTTTTTTCCAGCTACATAATTTCATATTGTCTTTTCAGTTCAATGTATATTGCTTTGACGTCTGAGTTTTCCTTTACAAACTTACCACATACTGTTTTCTGTCTGTATGGTTGATATACCCAGAAAATAATTAGTTTCTGTGCTATTATGACATGAGAAGGATCTCTGTATGTAATTATGATATGTTTGAAGTTGTATAATTGTATATAAATAAATATAAATAAATATGCCATTTAGCAGACGGTTTTATCCAAAGCAACTTACAGTCATGTATAATTGTTATTGAATTCATATAAATAAAACATTGGATATGCAATAGCAAGAATGGAATCATTATTGCAGCGATTGCAGTCAACTTACTATTTTGTAAAACCTACAGGCTCTTAAAACCTCTATGGAAAACCATGGCGATGACATAACATGAACACAACCTGTGTTTTTAGGCCTAAACAAAACTAACTTCATGGTGGTAGGATCCTGGATATTATACCAATAACAAACATGGCATGGGTCAGCAAACACCTTGCATCTTCTTCCATCAGTGTGGAGCAAGTAGGTTGTGATGATATACACAAAGAGAGACTCTCCGGTGACGAAGGGGCGGGGGTTGGCAGAGGTAGAATGTGAGCCTTTCTTCTCCAAACTAGCTAACAGTTCTCCTCAGTTTTAGTTCTGACAGGAGCAGGCAACAGCTCTACTGCTATCTTTCCTCCCTCCTGTCTGGTGTCTTTGAACACAGAGAGGCAGCCATGAATTACAGGACAGTAGTAATGTACATGGAGATTGGCTGCTTTGTGATCTGTGTGTGTGGATGGATCCTGGTCTGCTCTACGATGCCCACTGAGATATGGACCTGGTCTGAGGTAGACAGCATCGTTCTGACCAGTTCAAACTACTTCTCCAACCTCTGGAAGGATTGTGTTTCTGATTCAACTGGAGTGTCCGATTGCAAGGGTATCCCATCGATGTTCGGACTTAACTGTAAGTGAAGAATTCAAGTGGGTGAAGGAGTCTTTGTTTTATTATAATAGCATGTCAAAATAATAAAACAACTGCATTGGGTTCTTCGAGAGGCAAGAGGAAAATGTACCCAGGTGCCACAAGGCTGTATAACAATGGATGAGGTATTGTGCAGTAGTGAATTTAAACTTTCATGAACAAACCATGACCTCCTTACTCCTCCTCCTGGACAGGGGACATCCATATGTGCCGAGGTCTGATCATCACATCTATTATCTTGGGATTCTTCGGGGCCATTCTGCTCCTAGTCGGAATGAAGTGCACAAAGATAGGAGGATCTGAGGTTACAAACGCAAGAGTGACTTTCGCTGGAGGGATGAACTACCTTGTATCTGGTAAACATTTTCTTTTTGTTGATGTTGACGTGGCTATTCTTATGGTTGGATTCCTGGGTGAACTCTAACAGTCGAGTTGTCTTGTTCCAGGGTTGTGTTCCTTGATTGCATTCTCTTATTATGGAAACAAAATAAGAGAAGAATTTCAGGATCCCAATTTCAGGGCACAAAAGTGAGTAACATTTATCAATTCTATGTAGATAAAATGCTTAAAAAGGGGTTTAGATTTGTAATCAGTAATATATGAAAACATGTCACAATTATTATGGTATAAGGGACATTAAGGTGTTTACAGTGAAAATGCATGGGACATCTTCATAGCTCATTTTGATCGTATCCCAACAGGTATGAAATCGGAGTAGCTGTGTACATTGGCTGGGGAGGCTCCACCCTACTGGTCGTTGGGGGCCTCATTTGCAGTATCTTTGCGGGGAAGGAAGCATGTCAATCAAGGTGTTTTTTTTCTTCTATGCATTTCATATCAAAAATCACATGCTCTAGATTTCAATTAATGTGCATAGTAAGGGGATCTAATGACGGTTCCATCTCCAATCCAAACTTCACAGCTCAAAGAACAAACACATGCCTGTCTACAAGCTCCCTGATGCCTACATGGCACCTCCTGCTGAACAGACGCTCAGACCGATGTCAACAGCGCTCACAGAGGGTGGAGAGAGCAGTAAAGTTAGCAGTGAGACTCGGAGCAGTAGGAGCAACAGCAAGACTCCTTCCAGTTTGAACGCTTATGTGTAACCTGCTGTAGCAGTCTACAGTTTGACATAATAAGCTATTCTGTGTTCTATCCATATTGTTGTGTAAAGCGTTCATCTGTGGGGGGGGGGGGGGGGGGGGGGGGGGGGGGTTGTGAATGAATGGTTAGTGAAGTTGCAATTTAATAATAGTTCCGTAGCTTGTTTATTTTGACAATCGTGTACTTACATTTTTTTCCACTGTTTGCTATGTATTGCATTTTATTTGTGAATAAAATATTACAAACATATTATTATATTTTCATTCATTAATCCTGCCTAACCTAAATCATACTTGATTTCCATTGCACCCCAATATCAATCGATTAATCAATCATCATCATCATCAGCAGCAGCAGCATCCTCATCAGTTTAAGCTACAGCAGAGCCAAAGATTGAATTTGTGGTAAAGATTCAATTCACAATGAAATAGAACTGTGACTGAGCTACAGCTGTGTATTTTTCAAAAAATTGCCCAATCAGAGCGACCCACGACCGGTAGGCCAAAGATTTCAATAACAATTTGCGGATTGGATTATGCTAAGCCAGGGGCACCGGTCTACGGTAAATGACGTGAACGGGCAAAAGCGGTGAGGGGGGAGCGCCCTTCTCAAATTGAACAGTAATCTGTGTCGCTCGGTCATGTTGTCAACAAGGCAGCATGGTGCATCGTCCAGAAACATACATCTCTTTTCCATAAAATATATGTTAGAATTTTCAAACTAGTTTTCATTAGGTACGCAGATAAAGCGTTTTTATCAAAAGCAATCACTTTGCATGTGAAAACACAGAACCTTACTCATTATTCCACATGCTCCCAAGTCACTTTTGTTTTGAGCCGACTTCACCGTAGGCTTTGAACGGGGCACCAGGCTCACTCCAGGTAGGCAGCACGGTTCCAAAACGAATGCAATCAACTTTCACCCGCAAAACAAGCCTAGGCCAGATAAATTGTTTTTTCTGTGGGTCATTCTCTGCCGAGTCCCCAACAACTGGATGTTCCGGTTTTCAGGCCAAATGGAAAAGAGAGACTTCCGCTTTTGGACGTTAACAAGGCCACACTCCATCTTAACTCCTCCTCCACATTTATTGGATTGGTTGAACAGTGCAGAAGAGAATCTCCCCCGAAAAATCTCCTGGACATCAGAACAGCGATCACTAACCTCAATTTGGATAAGATTTCTACTTCATTGAGTCGGAGGTGCAGGACATACTGCTCACCCCGGACCAGGCCCTAATCCACGAGACTCTAAAAAGAAAAAGAGAGGCCGATGTGAGGGCACACTGACAAAATGTAAAATCAGTAGAGAGCAAACTTGACAAGTTCCATTTGAGACTATCCTATCAACGAGACCTGAAGAACTGTAATGTCCTATGTTTCTCAGAGTCGTGGCTGAACAAGGACATGGATAATACACATCTATCTGGTTTTTCTATGCATCGGCAAGACAGAACCTCAGCGTCGGGTAAGCTCAAGGGGGGAGGTGTGTGTCTCTTTGTTAACAACAGCTGGTGCGCAATCTCTAATATTAAGGAGGTCTCGAGGTTCTGTTCACCTCATTTAGAATACCTCATGATAAGCTGTAGACCCTATTATTTACCAAGAGAGTTTTCATCTATATTTTTCGTAGCTGTCTATTTACCACCACAAACTGGTGCTGGCACTAAGACCGCACTCAATGAGCTGTATAGGGCCATAAGCAAACAAGAAAATGCTCATCCAGAGGCGGCGCTCCTAGTGGACAATGGTTTTAATGCTGTGAGTCAGTCACCGGGGGCTGATACTGTCATGGTTCATGTGGGGTCCAATTACATTATGAAGGGCAGCTCAGAACAACTGAAGATGGATTTTAAAGAACTGATAGGGTCTCTACTTGACACCAACTAACGCCCCATAATATTTGGCCCTCTGCCCTCCCTAAATTGTGGCACTGAACTGTTCAGCAGACTATTAGCCCTCCATAACTGGCTATGAGACTATTACAGCATGTAACATTTATTGACAATTTTGATACCTTCTGGAAACAAAGCTCGTATTATAAAGAGGATGGGATCCACCCAAATCATTTGAGTTCCTGGATCCATTCACAGCATTATAAGGCTGTGTTGAGACAATTACTTATCAATGACCCAAGTCCAGCTCATTTAAACCCTAGCATTGTGTCGCTGAGTTGTCATAATGCTTCAGCAAATGTGCATTATCCTAGGGGAGTTGGAAGACACAATGTAAATAACCTAATTTATGTCCCTCTTACTGCCCTGAATGCCTCTGCTGATCCTACAGCTATTGTGTGCAGTAATCATATGCCTATGAACCAGAGTAATACTGTTAGCACTGAGGTGGTGTGCCCTAGAAGGAAGTCCACTGTGTGCAGTTCACTCTGCACTAATAAAAATAACCTGAGTATGTATACATCTGCTAAGCTTCCCAGTAAAGCAAGAAAAATAATCAAGCATCCCAGAAAAGTGTTAGAAATAGCCCACGTTAACATATGTAGCTTAAGAAACAAGGTCACATATTGAGCAACAACTGTCCCGATTTCGGGACACCGATCCAGTAGAGGTTAATGCTTTTTTCATTGGCAAGATTAGCAAACTTAGGCATGACATGCCAGCATCAAATGCTGACACTACACATCCAAGTATATCTGACCAAATTATGAAAGACAAGCATTGTGATTTTGAATTCCGTAAAGTAAGTGTGGAAGAGGTGAAAAAAGTATTATTGTCGATCAACAATGACAAGCCACCGGGGTCTGACACTTGGATGGAAAATTACTGCGGATTATAGTGGACGATATTGCCACTCCTATTTGCCATATCTTCAATTTAAGCCTACTAGAAAGTGTGTGCCCTCAGGCCTGGAGGGAAGCAAAAGTTATTCCCCTACCTAAGAATAGTAAAGCCCCCTTAACTGGCTCAAAAAGCTGACCAATCAGCCTGTTACCAACCCTTAGTAAACTTTTGGACAAAATTGTGTATGACCAGAAAAAATGCTATTTTAAAGTAAACAAATTGACAACAGACTTTCAGCACGCTTATAGGGAATGACATTCAACAATCACAGCACTTAGGCTTTTGACATTATCGATCATAGCCTGTTGCTGAAAAAACATATGTGTTATGGCTTTACACCCCCTGCTATATTGTGGATAAAGAGTTACCTGTCTAACAGAACACAAAGGGTGTTCTTTATTTATAGCCTCTCCAACAAAATCCAGGTAAAATCAGGAATTCCCCAGGGTAGCTGTCTAGACCCCTTACTTTTTTCAATCTTTACTAATGACATGCCACTGGCTTTGAGTAAAGCTAGTGTGTCTATGTATGCAGATGACTCAACACTATACATGTCAGCTACCACAGTGACTGAAATGACAGCAACATTTAACAAAGAGCTGCAGTTAGTTTCAGAATGGGTGGCAAGGAATAAGTTAGTCCTAAATATTTCAAAAACTAAAAGCATTGTATTTGGGACAAATCATTCACTAAACCCTAAACCTCACCTAAATATTTTAATGAATATTGTGGAAATTGAGCAAGTTGAGGAGACTAAATTGCTTGGAGTAACCCTGGATTGTAAACTGTCATGGTCAAAACATATTGATACAACAGCAGCTAAGATGGGGAAAAGTATGTCCATAATAAAGTGCTGCTCTACATTCTTAACAGCACTATCAACAAGGCAGGTGTCACGGTTTCGGCCGAGGCTGCCTCTCTTCCTTGTTCGGGCAGGCTTCGGCGTTCGTTGTCTCCGGAATACTAGCTGCCACCGTTGTATGTTTCATGTTCGTTTGCTTTTGTCTGTTTGTTGTGACACCTGTTCTCGTTTAGCGTAATTAGTGTCCTATAAGTTTCTCGTTGTGTTTGTCTAGTGTTGTGTGTGATTGATTTATGTCTGTCGTGTGTTGTGCTTGTATTCGCATATTCACTCGGTTGAGCTTCACTCCACTGCGTTGGAGCATTTACGCACATGTTTAGTGCGCCTTTATTTTTGTCGCCTTCGTGCGTAGTTTCGCCTTCGGGCAAGTGTGTTCGTATTTTCCTTGTTGGAAATTGAACTAAAGTCTTTTGGACTATACTTCGGTGTCCTGCGTTTGATTCCACCACTACACCCACCTACAGCACTCTTGACAGAATCACACACCTTCAAGAATGGAATCAGCAGGAGCCGCAGCAGCCCAGGCGACGCTGGAAGACAAGGTTCGTGAACAAGGTGACCAGATCCGGCAGATGGGGTCCGCTCTGCAGGAGGTGATCACCACCATCCGAGGCTGGGGGACTCCTCCACCGCCATCCTCCCTGCCAGCACCATCGGCCAGTCAGCCCATTCCTGCTCCGGAACCCCGAGGAGTTCGACTCTCGCTCCCGAGGGCCTATGATGGGACCGCGGCCGGGTGTCAGGGATTCCTTCTCCAGGTGGAGCTGTACCTGGCCACCGTGCACCCGGCGCCCTCGGGACATGAGAGCGTGTCCGCCCTGATCTCCTGCCTTTCCGGGAAGGCGTTGGAATGGGCCAACGCGGAGTGGAGGAGGATCGACGCGGATACCATCACCTACGACGAGTTCTCCCGCCGCTTCAGGGCGGTGTTTGACCATCCCCCGGAGGGGAAAGTGGCGGGGGAGCGTCTGGTCTTCCTCCGGCAGGGGAGGGGGAGTGCCCAGGAGTTCGCCCTCGAATTCCGTACTCTAGCGGCAGATGCAGGGTGGAATGAGCGGGCTCTCATCGATCACTACAGATGTAGTCTTCGCGAGGACGTCCGTCGGGAGCTGGCCTGTAGGGACACCAGCCTCTCATTCGACCAGTTGGTCGACATGTCCATCAGGCTGGATAACCTGCTAGCTACCCGCGGACGTTCCGAGGGGGGTCCATCCATTTCACCCTCCAGCGCCTCCGAGCCGTGCCCCATGGAGCTCGGGGGCGCTGGCGCTAGAGAGAGGAGGGGTCGGCTTACGAGGGGGTCCATCTCCTGCACCAACTGTGGTCGGGGAGGACACACCGCGGCTAGGTGCTGGGGATGGCCTCCTAGGGGAGAGGACAACAGGTCCCGCACTGGGGATTCCTTCCAGGTGAGTAGGCGCCCCACTCACCCAGAGCTCTCTGTTGCACATTTCTGTATACCTGTGCGTTTTCCACAGGTAGCACCTTATTCCCAGCATAAGGCGCTGGTAGATTCAGGCGCGGCTGGGAATTTTGTTGATAAGAAGTTTTGTTTAGCCTTAGGGATTCCCCTTCTTCCTGTTGATGTCCCTTTCCCCGTTCATGCCCTAGATAGCCGTCCGTTGGGTGCGGGCTTAATCAGGGAGGTCACTGCGCCACTTAGGATGTGTGCGCAGGGGGGTCATCAGGAGATGATTCAGCTATTTCTGATTGACTCGCCTGCGTATCCGGTGGTGCTGGGCATGCCCTGGTTGAGTACCCATAACCCATCTATTTCGTGGCAGGAGAGGGCTCTGATGGAGTGGTCTGCCCAGTGTGTGGGTCGATGTTTGGGCGTTTCCGTAGGGGCTACCTCGGTGGAGAGTCCAAACCAGGTGCCCGCATTGCACGTTCCCCCTGAGTATGGGGATTTGGCTATTGCATTTAGTAAGTCGAGGGCGACGCGGTTGCCGCCCCATAGGCAGGGAGATTGTGCGATAGACCTCCAGGCAGGAGCTGCGCTCCCACGGAGCCATGTGTATCCTCTGTCTCAGGAGGAGAAGAAAGCTATGGAGACTTACATAGACGAATCTCTGAGACAAGGATACATACGGCCTTCCACTTCCCCTGCGTCCTCGAGTTTCTTTTTTGTGAAGAAAAAGGATGGTGGTTTACGCCCGTGCATCGATTACCGTGGTCTCAATCAGATCACGGTGAAGTACAGTTATCCACTCCCGCTGATTGCGACCATGACTGAGTCATTGCATGGGGCGCGTTTCTTCACTAAATTAGATCTCAGGAGCGCGTACAACTTGGTGCGCATCAGGGAGGGCGATGAATGGAAGACAGCCTTTAGTACCACCTCGGGCCATTACGAGTATCTTGTCATGCCATACGGGTTGATGAACGCTCCGTCAGTTTTCCAATCATTCGTGGATGAGATCTTCAGGGACATGCAGGGGCAGGGGGTGGTTGTGTACATAGATGACATTCTCGTGTACTCGCCTACCCGTGTCGAGCATGTGGCCCTGGTGCGCAGATTGTTGCGGAGGTTGGTGGAGCACGACCTGTATGTTAAGGCAGAGAAGTGTCTGTTTTTCCAGGAGTCGGTCTCCTTTTTGGGGTATCAGTTGTCTGCGTCAGGGGTGAAGATGGAGGTAGACCGGGTGTCAGCCGTGCGTAATTGGCAAACACCAACCACTGTGAAGGAGGTGCAGCAGTTTTGGGGGTTTGCGAATTACTACCGGAGGTTTATCCGGGGTTTTGGACAGGTGGCAGCTCCCATCACGTCTCTTTTGAAGGGGGGTCCGGTGCGTCTGCAGTGGTCTGCCGAGGCGGACAGGGCGTTTGGGAGGCTGAAGGACCTGTTTACCTCGGCCCCGGTGCTGGCGCATCCGGATCCCTCTTTGCCATTTCAGGTAGAGGTGGACGCGTCTGAGGCCGGTATAGGAGCCGTGCTTTCACAACGGTCAGGCGCGCCACTAAACTCTGCCCCTGTGCTTTTTATTCTAAGAAGCTCAGTCCGGCGGAGCGAAACTATGACGTAGGGGACAGGGAGCTGTTAGCCGTGGTACAGGCCCTAAAGGTGTGGAGGCACTGGCTTGAGGGGGCTCAACACCCTTTCCTCATTTTGACGGACCACCGTAACCTGGAGTACATCCGGGCAGCGAGGAGGCTGAACCCTCGTCAGGCAAGATGGAATATGTTTTTGACCCGGTTTACATTTAAGATCACGTACATCCCTGGGTCACAGAACGGTAAGGCAGATGCACTGTCTCGGCGGTATGACACGGAGGAGAGGTCAGTGGAGCCCACTCCCATACTGCCGGAGTCGTGTCTGGTGGCACCGGTAGTGTGGGAGGTCGATGCTGAGCTCGAGCGGGCGTTACGCACCGACCCTAGTCCACCGCAATGCCCGGAGGGTCGGAAGTACGTTCCGCTCGAGGTTCGGGATCGATTGATCTATTGGGCTCACACGTCACCCTCCTCTGGACACCCTGGTATCGGCCGGACAGTGCACTGTCTTAGCGCCAAGTACTGGTGGCCCACGTTGGCAAGGGATGTGAGGGTTTATGTTTCCTCCTGCTCGGTGTGCGCCCAGTGTAAGGCGCCTAGACATCTGCCTAGGGGTAAGTTACTACCCCTGCCCGTTCCACAACGACCATGGTCTCACCTCTCGGTGGATTTCCTTACTGACCGTCCTCCTTCACAGGGGAATACCACTATACTGGTCGTTGTGGACCGGTTTTCTAAGGCCTGTCGTTTGCTCCCCATGCCGGGCCTTCCTACCGCCCTGCAAACTGCCGAAGCACTATTCACCCATGTGTTCCGGCACTACGGGATACCCGAGGATATTGTGTCTGATCGAGGTCCCCAATTTACCTCCAGGGTCTGGAGAGCCTTTATGGAGCGGTTGGGGGTCTCGGTGAGCCTCACCTCGGGTTACCACCCGGAGAGTAATGGGCAGGTGGAACACGTGAACCAGGATGTGGGTAGGTTTCTTAAAACATACTGCCAGGACCGGCCGGAGGAGTGGGCAAGGTACGTTCCCTGGGCCGAGATGGCCCAGAATTCCCTACGCCATTCCTCCACTAACCTAACCCCTTTCCAATGTGTGTTAGGTTACCAGCCGGTTCTGGCACCTTGGCAGCAGAGCCAGATCGAGGCTCCTGCGGTGGATGAGTGGGCGCGGCGCTCGGAGGAGACGTGGAACGCTGCACACGTCCACCTGCAGCGGGCCCTCCGACGTCATAAGGCGAGCGCCGATCTCCACCGCAGTGAGGGACCGGTGTACGCACCTGGTGATCGAGTCTGGCTCTCTACCAGAAACCTGCCCCTCCGCCTGCCCTGTCGGAAACTGGGTCGGCGGTTTGTAGGGCCATTTAAAGTCCTGAGAAGGTTGAACGAGGTGTGTTACAAATTACAACTACCTGTTGAATATAAAAGTATTAAACCCTCGTTCCATGTGTCCCTTCTCAGGCCGGTGGTAGCTGGCCCACTCCAAGAAAGTGAGATCAGGGAGACTCCTCCGCCCCCATTGGACATCGAGGGGGCACCGGCGTACTCCGTGAGGTCCATCTTGGATTCGAGACGTCGGATGGGGGGTCTCCAATATCTAGTGGAGTGGGAGGGGTACGGTCCGGAGGAACGGTGCCGAGGAGAGACATTTTGGACCCGTCTCTCCTGACGGAATTCCATCGTGGGCACCCGACGCACCCTGCTCCGCGTCCTCCGGGTCGTCCCCGAGGCCGGAGTCGGCGCACGTCTGGAGCCGCGCGTCAAGGGGGGGGTACTGTCACGGTTTCGGCCGAGGCTGCCTCTCTTCCTTGTTCGGGCAGGCTTCGGCGTTCGTTGTCTCCGGAATACTAGCTCCCACCGTTGTATGTTTCATGTTCGTTTGCTTTTGTCTGTTTGTTGTGACACCTGTTCTCGTTTAGCGTAATTAGTGTCCTATAAGTTTCTCGTTGTGTTTGTCTAGTGTTGTGTGTGATTGATTTATGTCTGTCGTGTGTTGTGCTTGTATTCGCATATTCGCTCAGTTGAGCTTCGCACATGTTTAGTGCGCCTTTATTTTTGTCGCCTTCGTGCGTAGTTTCGCCTTCGGGCAAGTGTGTTCGTATTTTCCTTGTTGGAAATTGAACTAAAGTCTTTTGGACTATACTTCGGTGTCCTGCGTTTGATTCCACCACTACACCCACCTACAGCACTCTTGACAGCAGGTTCTACATGCCCTAGTTAACTGTTCAGTCGTGTGGTCAGGTGCCACAAAGAGGGACTTAGGAAAATTGCAATTGGTTCAGAACAGGGCAGCATGGCTGGCCCTTGGATGTACACAGAGAACTAACATTAATAATATGCATGTCACTAGAGTAGAGGCCTGAGGGCACACACTTAATATGTTGTGAAATCTGCTATGAATGTATTGTAATGTTTTTTAAATGTATAACTGACTTAATTTTGTTGAACCCCAGGAAGAGCTAATGCGGATCCATAATATATAAAAATACAAATACAGGGAAACTTAAATCCGTCTTACCTAATTTCTACCAGCATGTGTGCAAGTCACCTGAGGTAAAGTAAACTCTACATCACTTTTACTCCACACACAGAAATGCATACAAAGCTCTCCCTCAACATCCATTTGGCAAATCTGAGCATAACTCTATCCTCCTGATTCCTGCTTACAAGCAAAAACTCAAAAAGGAAGTACCAGTGACGCGCTCAATACGGAAGGGGTCCGGTGAAGTGATCCGATGGAGTGATTACACGTGGTCTGCGGTGGTGAGGCCGGTTGGGTGTACTGATAAATTCTCTAAAACAATGTTGGAGTTGGCTTATGGTAGAGAAATGAACATTCAATTATCTGGCAATAGCTCGGGTGGACATTTCTGCAGTCAGCATGCCAATTGCACACTCCCTCAAAACTTGAGACATCCGTGGCATTGTGTTTTGTGACAAAACTGCACATTTTAGAGTGGCCTTTTATTGTCCCCAGCACAAGGTGCACCTGTGTAGTGATCATGCTGTTTAATCAGCTTCTTGAAATGCCACACCTGTTAGGTGGATGGATTATCTAGGCAAATGAGAAATGCTCACTAACAGGGATGTAAACACATTTCTGCCCCAAATTTGAGAGGAGTATAGAACATTTCTGAGATATTTAAATTAATCTCATGAAACATGGGACCAACACTTTACATGTTGCGTTTATATTTTTGTTCAGTATACTTCTTGTTTTGTTTTGCCATTGCTTGTGTTTGATCATGCTCAGATGGGAACCCAAAGAACTACATGGCCTTAGCAAAGTCATTGAACTCAAACCAGACTTCACATCGGTGAGTCCAAAGCAAAGTAATTAAACTCAAACCAGACTTCACATCAGTGAGTCCACCGCAAAGTAATTAAACTCAAACCAGACTTCAAATCGGTTAGTCCACCGCAAAGTAATTAAACTCAAACCAGACTTCACATCGGTGAGTCCACCGCAAAGTAATTAAACTCAAACCAGACTTCAAATCGGTTAGTCCACCGCAAAGTAATTAAACTCAAACCAGACTTCACATCGGTGAGTCCACCGCAAAGTAATTAAACTCAAACCAGACTTTAAATCGGTTAGTCCACCGCAAAGTAATTCAACTCAAACCAGACTTCACATCGGTTTGTCCACCGTCTGCTTATAGAAACAACATAAAGAGGAAGTGTTTTCTTGAAACGTTTGAAAACTACTGTTAACAAACTACTGTTAACAAACAACTGTTAACAAACTACTGTTAACAAACTACTGTTAAAAAACTACTGTTAACAAACAACTGTTAACAAACTACTGTTAACAAACAACTGTTAACACACTGCTGTTAACAAACTACTGTTAACAAACTACTGTTAATAAACTACTGTTAACAAACTACTGTTAATAAACTACTGTTAACAAACTACTGTTAACAAACTACTGTTAACAAACTGCTGTTAACAAACTACTGTTAACAAACTACTGTTAACAAACTACTGTTAATAAACTACTGTTAACAAACTACTGTTAATAAAATACTGTTAATAAACTACTGTTAACAAACTACTGTTAATAAACTACTGTTAACAAACTACTGTTAATAAAATACTGTTAATAAACTACTGTTAACAAACTACTGTTAATAAACTACTGTTAATAATGAATGTCTGTGTAGACTAGAGCAAACACACTGATCTCATCTCTCAGTCATCTCACTCTTCCAACAGGTCAGACTTCGGAAAGGGAATCTACTCCTGAAGCAGGGGTGTCTAGATGAAACAGAGAGCAATTTTAAGAAACTGGTAACGTCAACATAAATGAACACTATCTCTGGAAGTGACTTGTTCAATGGCACATGAAGGAGTAGCAGCAGCCAGGGGATGTCAGTATTGTCCAGTGGAAACGGCTCAGTCAACAGCACAATACATCTCATGGCAAATTATTTTAACACATGGACCTAAAGCAGTTGCACTACTGTGGCTAGAAGCAGAGATCTCAGTGACTTTGAAAGAGGGGTTTCATAGGAGCATAGGGGGTTTAAAGGGGATGTGTGTGTCTCAGCCACCAGATCTCAACCCAATTGAACACTTATGGGAGATTCTGGAGTGATGCCTGAGACAGCGTTTTCCACCACCATCAACAACCATCAACAAAACACCAAATGATGGAATTTCTTGTTGAAAAATGGTATCACATCCCTCCAATAGAGTTCCAGACACTTGTAGAATCAATGCCAAGGCGCATTACAGCTGATCAAGCAGCTCGTGGTGGCCCAACACCCTATTAAGACACTTTATCTAGGTGTTTCCTTTATTTTGGCAGTTATCTGTGATTAATTAGATGGTTAATTACCTCTCCTTCTGCCCAACAGGGACAGTTTTCAGGTGCCCATTAAGGATAAAGAGTGAAAATCACTGATAGATTTTCCATTAGTATTTTCTATATAATTATTATTTATAAAATATGTTTTCTTCTATAAAAAAAATTACAAAATGTAGGGGCTAGATCAGCTTTAATATTGCAGATAGATTGTAGCTTCCATCAATGTAATTATCTGCATCCTTTCAAATCCCCATTATATTTTTTGGGTAAGTATTTATATATACAGTACCAGTCAAAGTTTGGACACATCTACTCATTCCAGGGTTTTTCTTTATTTTTACTATTTTCTACATTGTAGAATAATAGTGAAGACATCAAAACTATGAAATAACACATATGGAATCATGTAGTAACCAAAAAACTGTTAAACAAATCAAAATATATTTTATATTTGAGATTCTTCAAAGTAGCCACCCTTTGCCTTGATGACAGCTTTGCACACTCTTGGCATTCTCTCAACCAGCTTCATGAGGTAGTCACCTGGAATGCATTTCACTTACCAGGTGTGCCTCGTTAAAAGTTAATTTGTGGAATTTCTTTCCTTCTTTATGTGTATGAGCCAAACCGTTGTGTTGTGACAAGGTAGGGATGGTATACAGAAGATAGCCATATTTGGTAAAAGACCAAGTCCATATTATGGCAAGAACAGCTCAAATAAGCAAAGAGAAATGACAGTCAATCATTACTTTAAGACATGCTGCTGCAGAGTTCATTAGTTACCAGCCTCAGAAATTGCAGCCCAAATAAATCAGGCGTTCATGGTAGAATTGCTGCAAAGAAACCACTATTATTTCATAGTTTTGATGTCTTCACTTTCATTATATATAAAGAAAAACCCTTGAATGAGTAGGTGTTCTAAAACTTTTGACCGGTAGTGTGTGTGTGTGTGTATATATGTATATATGTATATATATATATATATATATATATATATATATATATATATATATATATATATATACACAGTGGGGAAAAAAAGTATTTAGTCAGCCACCAATTGTGCAAGTTCTCCCACTTAAAAAGATGAGAGAGGCCTGTAATTTTCATCATAGGTACACGTCAACTATGACAGACAAAATGAGATTTTCTTTCTCCAGAAAATCACATTGTAGGATTTTTAACAGGCTTATTGTCCACCCTCCCTCCAAAAGACTGGGAAGAGTGAGAGAGCCTAGCTTCCGGGTCAGTAGCTTCAGCCCCACATCACACAGACATACACACACCAACTGACACTCACAAGTGACTGACTCTATTAGTCAAACAATGTTCTTGTCATGCTTTGTGTGTTATTTATCTCCGATAAGCTACCAAGGAAAGGGCAAAAAATAGCCCATATTAATATATGTAGCCTTAAAAATAAGGTTTATGAAATCAATAACTTGCTCAAATCAGTTAACATTCATAGAGTGGGGAGAACAAGTATTTGATACACTGCCGATTTTGCAGGTTTTCCTAATTACAAAGCATGTAGAGGTCTGTAATTTTTATCATAGGTACACTTCAACTGTGAGAGACGGAATCTAAAACAAAAATCCAGAAAATCACATTGTATGTTTTTTAAGTAATTAATTTGCATTTTATTGCATGACATACAGTGGGGAAAAAAAGTATTTAGTCAGCCACCAATTGTGCAAGTTCTCCCACTTAAAAAGATGAGAGAGGCCTGTAATTTTCATCATAGGTACACGTCAACTATGACAGACAAATTGAGAAAAAAAAATCCAGAAAATCACATTGTAGGATTTTTAATGAATTTATTTGCAAATTATGGTGGAAAATAAGTATTTGGTCACCTACAAACAAGCAATATTTCTGGCTCTCACAGACCTGTAACTTCTTCTTTAAGAGGCTCCTCTGTCCTCCACTCGTTACCTGTATTATTGGCACCTGTTTGAACTTGTTATCAGTATAAAATACACCTGTCCACAACCTCAAATAGTCACACTCCAAACTTCACTATGGCCAAGACCAAAGAGCTATCAAAGGACACCAGAAACATAATTGTAGACCTGCACCAGGCTGGGAAGACTGAATCTGCAATAGGTAAGCAGCTTGGTTTGAAGAAATCAACTGTGGGAGCAATTATTAGGAAATGGAAGACATACAAGACCACTGATAATCTCCCTCGATCTGGGGCTCCATGCAAGATCTTACCCCGTGGGGGTCAAAATGATCACAATGACCTGTGTAATTGCCAACAAAGGGTATATAACAAAGTATTGAGAAACGTTTGTTATTGACCAAATACTTATTTTCCACCATAATTTGCAAATAAATTCATTAAAAATCTTACAATGTGATTTTCTGGAGAAAAAAAATTCTCATTTTGTCTGTCTTAGTTGACATGTACCTATGATGAAAATTACAGGCCTCTCTCATCTTTTTAAGTGGGAGAACTTGCACAATTGGTGGCTGACTAAATACTTTTTTTCCCCACTGTATATACCCTTTGTTGGCAATGACACAGGTCAAACGTTTTCTGTAAGTCTTCACAAGGTTTTCACACACTGTTGCTGTTATTTTGGCCCATTCCTCCATGCAGATCTCCTCTAGAGCAGTGACGTTTTGGGGCTGTCGCTGGGCAACACAGACTTTCAACTCCCTCCAAAGATTTTCTATGGGGTTGAGATCTGGAGACTGGCTAGGCCACTCCTTGAAATGCTTCTTACGAAGCCACTCCTTCGTTGCCCGGGCGGTGTGTTTGGGATCATTGTCATGCTGAAAGACGCAGCCACGTTTCATCTTCAATGCCCTTGCTGATGGAAGGAGGTTTTCACTCAAAATCTCACGATACATGGCCCCATTCATTCTTTCCTTTACACGGATCAGTCGTCCTGGTCCCTTTGCAGAAAAACAGCCCCAAAGCATGATGTTTCCACCCCCCATGCTTCACAGTAGGTATGGTGGTCTTTGGATGCAACTCAGCATTCTTTGTCCTCCAATCCACGACGAGTTGAGTTTTTACCAAAAAGTTATATTTTGGTTTCATCTGACCATATGACATTCTCCCAATCCTCTTCTGGATCATCCAAATGCACTCTAGCAAACTTCAGATGGGCCTGGACATGTACTGGCTTAAGCAGAGGGAAACGTCTGGCACTGCAGGATTTGAGTCCCTGGCGGCGTAGTGTGTTACTGATGGTAGGCTTTGTTACTTTGGGCCCAGCGCTCTGCAGGTCATTCACTAGGTCCCCCCGTGTGGTTCTGGGATTTTTGCTCACCGTTCTTGTGATGTTTTTGACCCCACTGGGTGAGATCTTGCGTGGAGCCCCAGATCGAGGGAGATTATCAGTGGTCTTGTATGTCTTCCATTTCCTAATAATTGCTCCCACAGTTGATTTTTTCAAACCAAGCTGCTTACCTATTGCAGATTCAGTCTTCCCAGCCTGGTGCAGGTCTACAATTTTGTTTCTGGTGTCCTTTGACAGCTCTTTGGTCTTGGCCATAGTGGAGTTTGGAGTGTGACTGTTTGAGGTTGTGGACAGGTGTCTTTTATACTGATAACAAGTTCAAACAGGTGCCATTAATACAGGTAACGAGTGGAGGACAGAGGAGCCTCTTAAAGAAGAAGTTACAGGTCTGTGAGAGCCAGAAATCTTGCTTGTTTGTAGGTGACCAAATACTTATTTTCCACCATAATTTGCAAGTAAATTAATTAAAAATCCTCCAATGTGATTTTCTGGATTTTTTCTCTCGCAATTTGTCTGTCATAGTTGACGTGTACCTATGATGGAAATTACAGGCCTCTCTCATCTTTTTAAGTGGGAGAACTTGCACAATTGGTGGCTGACTAAATACTTTTTTCCCCCACTGTGTGTATATATATATATATATATATAACAAAATGTGGAAAAAGTCAAGGGGTCTGAATACTTTCCAAAGGCACTGTATATATATATATATATATATATATATATATATATATATATATATATATATATATATATATATATATATATATATATATATATATATATATATATACAGTGCCTTTGGAAAGTATTCAGACCCCTTGACTTTTTCCACATTTTGTTACATTACAGACTTATTCTAAAACTGATTAAATAAAAAAACGTCCTCAGCAATCTATACAAAATACTCCATAATAACAAAGTGAAAACAGGTTTTTACAAATATTTGCAAATGTATTAAAAATAAATAACAGAAATACCTTATTTACATGAGTAATCAGAATCTTTGCTATGATACTCGAAATTGAGCTCAGGTGCAACCTGTTTCCATTGATCATCCTTGAGATGTTTCTACAACTTGATTGGAGTCCACCAGTGGTAAATTAAATGGATTGTACATGATTTGGAAAGACACAAACCTGTCTATATAAGGTCTCACAGTTGACAGTGCATGTCAGAGCTAAAACCAAGGCATGAGGTCGAAGGAATTGTCCGTAGAGCTCAGAGACAGGATTGGGGAAGGGTACCAAAACATTTATGCAGCATTGAATGTCCCCAAGAACACAGTGGCCTCTATCATTCTTAAATGGAAGAAGTTTGGAACTACCATGACTCTTCCTAGAGCTGAGCAATCGGCGGAGAAGGGCCTTGGTCAGGGAGGTGACCAAGAACCTGATGGTCACTCTGACAGAGCTCTAGAGTTCCTCTGTAGAGATGGGAGAACTTTCCAGAAGGACAACCATCTCTGCAGCACTCCACCAATCAGGCCTTTATGGTAGAGTGGCCAGATGAAGCCTCTCCTCAGTAAAAGGCACATGACAGCCCGCTTGGAGTTTGCCAAAAGGCACCTAAAGACTCTCAGACCATGAGAAACAAGATTCTCTGGTCTGTTGAAACCAAGATTGAACTCTTTGGCCTGAATGACAAGCGTCATGTCTGGAGGAAACCTGGCACGATCCCTACGGTGAAGCATGGTGGTGGCAGCATCATGCTGTGGGGATGTTTTTCAGCAGCAGGGACTGGGAGACTAGTCAGGATCGAGGGAAAGATGAACGGAGCAAAGTACAGAGAGATCCTTGATGAAACCCTGCTCCAGAGCTCTCAGAACCTCAGACTGGGGCGAACGTTTACCTTCCAACAGGACAATGAACCTAAGCACACAGCCAAGACAACACAGGAGTGGCTTCGGGACAAGTTTCTGAATGTCCTTGAGTGGCCCAGCCAGATCCCGGACTTGAACCCGATCTAACATCTCTGGAGAGACCTGGAAATAGCTGTGCAGCAACGCTCCCCATCCAACCTGACAGAGCTTGAGAGGATCTGCAGAGAAGAATGGGAGAAACTCCCCAATTACAGGTGTGCCAAGCTTGTAGCGTCATACCCAAAAAGACTGTAATCGATGCCAAAGGTGCTTCAACAAAGTACTGAGTAAAGGGTCTGAATACTTATGTAAATGTAATATTTCCATTTTTTATCTTTTATAAATGAGCAAACATTTCTAAACATGTTTTTGCTTCTTCATTATGGGGTATTGTGTGTAGATTGATGAGGGGGAAAAAACTATTTAATCAATTTTTGAATAAGGCTGTAACGTAACAAAATGTGGAAAAAGTAAAGGGGTCTGAATACTTTCCGAAGACACTGTGTGTGTATATATATATATATACATACATATATTTTTAAAGTATATTTTCCTTTATTACTTTCCAACCCTACCACCCCTCCCCTAATTGGAGTAAACTAATGAACAACAACACGTAGGCTTCTACTTCCAGCTTATACATACTATTTACAATTTTACAGACACAATCTATTTGACAATAGTTATATTTTGTTTGTTTTTAGTCCTTCCTCAACCTCTCCCATCTATTTCTAATGTCCATCCAGTTTGATTTCTATTTGCCATATATTTATAACTGTGCTGTTTCACAAAAGTTCTCAACCTATATACATTTTACGGACACAGTATATTTGACATGAGTTATCTTGTTGTTATTAGTCCCACCCTTCAGCTCCATTCAACCCCTCCCATCTATCTCTTAACACCATCCATATGGGCCATATTCTAATGACTGTCTCCTCACAGCAAAATCTGCAGAGCTGGGAAGGTTGTATCCCCCATATATATATAACATTCTATTCGTTGCAATTATTTTGTATAATAGAGATCCAGACACTTGTAGAATCTATGCCAAGGCGCACTAAATCTGATCAAGCAGCTCGTGGTGGCCCAAGACCCTATTAAGACACTTTATCTAGGTGTTTCCTTTATTTTGGCAGTTACCTGTACAACCCAAGATGAATTAGATGACTAGTTAGCTCTCCGTCTGCCCAGGAGGGACAGTTTTCAGGTGCCCATTAAGGATAAAGAGTGAAAGTCACTGCTAGATTTTCTATTAGCATTACCATTCAGCCCGGAGCCTCATAACATTGCCAGAAGACATAAATGCACTTGCAGTTCTACATTTATTTATTTGAATCCAGGCTGGGTAATCTCAGGTGGGTATACGAAAGGTCTGCATCAGTGGCTTGTAGGCTATGCGTGGAAGCCAGGAGATGCTAAAAGTGTTTATGTTAATTTATGGTCAATTACCGTGATACCGGCAGATATTTGCTTGACAATTACCGGCTGACAGAATGTCATGACCGCCACAGCCCTAGCTACGTTATTTCTACTGCATGAACATGGAGTAGAAATAACGTAGCTAGTAATTCCTCTAACAGTAAAGTTTGACTGTCAGTCACTTGTGTCAGCTCAGGTATTGTAACCCCCTTAGTCATGTTTAGCAGGGTCTCTCCTGGCCATGTTTAGCAGGGTCTCTCCTGGGCCATGTTTAGCAGGGTCTCTCCTGGCCATGTTTAGCAGGGTCTCTCCTGGGCCATGTTTAGCAGGGTCTCTCCTGGCCATGTTTAGCAGGGTCTCTCCTGGGCCATGTTTAGCAGGGTCTCTCCTGGCCATGTTTAGCAGGGTCTCTCCTGGCCATGTTTAGCAGGGTCTCTCCTGGCCATGTTTAGCAGGGTCTCTCCTGGCCATGTTTAGCAGGGTCTCTCCTGGGCCATGTTTAGCAGGGTCTCTCCTGGGTCATGTTTAGCAGGGTCTCTCCTGGCCATGTTTAGCAGGGTCTCTCCTGGGCCATGTTTAGCAGGGTCTCTCCTGGCCATGTTTAGCAGGGTCTCTCCTGGCCATGTTTAGCAGGGTCTCTCCTGGGCCATGTTTAGCAGGGTCTCTCCTGGGTCATGTTTAGCAGGGTCTCTCCTGGGTCATGTTTAGCAGGGTCTCTCCTGGCCATGTTTAGCAGGGTTTCTCCTGGGCCATGTTTAGCAGGGTCTCTCCTGGGTCATGTTTAGCAGGGTCTCTCCTGGGCCATGTTTAGCAGGGTCTCTCCTGGCCTTGTTTAGCAGGGTCTCTCCTGGCCATGTTTAGCAGGGTCTCTCCTGGGCCATGTTTGGCAGGGTCTCTCCTGGGTCATGTTTAGCAGGGTCTCTCCTGGGTCATGTTTAGCAGGGTCTCTCCTGGGTCATGTTTAGAAGGGTCTCTCCTGGCCATGTTTAGCAGGGTCTCTCCTGGGCCATGTTTAGCAGGGTCTCTCCTGGGTCATGTTTAGCAGGGTCTCTCCTGGGCCATGTTTAGCAGGGTCTCTCCTGGGCCATGTTTAGCAGGGTCTCTCCTGGCCATGTTTAGCAGGGTCTCTCCTGGGTCATGTTTAGCAGGGTCTCTCCTGGCCATGTTTAGCAGGGTCTCTCCTGGGTCATGTTTAGCAGGGTCTCTCCTGGGTCATGTTTAGCAGGGTCTCTCCTGGGTCATGTTTAGCAGGGTCTCTCCTGGCCATGTTTAGCAGGGTCTCTCCTGGGCCATGTTTAGCAGGGTCTCTCCTGGGTCATGTTTAGCAGGGTCTCTCCTGGCCATGTTTAGCAGGGTCTCTCCTGGGTCATGTTTAGCAGGGTCTCTCCTGGAAAGGGTCTCTCCATTTACCCATCCCTCTTCCGATACAGCGAGGGGAAGCAATAAGTTACACTATGCAAAATCATGTCCTTTATTAGAATAGAATATCAGGATGGAGATCGTTTGTGGCTGGCTTTAAATAGAGTATTCAGAGAGACTTTCCAGCTGGTTTAGCAGGCAAAATGGAGGACCGCTGTAATGCTGCTGTAGTACTGCTTTTTAAAATGGAGGACCGCTGTAATGCTGCTGTAGTACTGCTTTTTAAAATGGAGGACCGCTGTAATGCTGATGTAGTACTGCTTTTTAAAATGGAGGACCGCTGTAATGCTGCTGTAGTACTGCTTTTTAAAATGGAGGACCACTGTAATGCTGCTGTAGTACTGCTTTTTAAAATGGAGGACCGCTGTAATGCTGGTGTAGTACTGCTTTTTAAAATGGAGGACCGCTGTAATGCTGGTGTAGTACTGCTTTTTAAAATGGAGGACCGCTGTAATGCTGCTGTAGTACTGCTTTTTAAAATGGAGGACCGCTGTAATGCTGGTGTAGTACTGCTTTTTAAAATGGAGGACCGCTGTAATGCTGGTGTAGTACTGCTTTTTAAAATGGAGGACCGCTGTAATGCTGCTGTAGTACTGCTTTTTAAAATGGAGGACCGCTGTAATGCTGCTGTAGTACTGCTTTTTAAAATGCTAGTAAAAGTAGATTTAAGAGACTGTTCAAGGTGTGCAAAGTCAACGGTCATGCTGCAACTGTTGGGGGGCACTGGGCCATAGTTACAGTTAGAGCTGGGCCATAGTCACAGTTAGAGCTGGGCCATAGTCACAGTTAGAGCTGGGCCATAGTCACAGTTAGAGCTGGGCCATAGTCACAGTTAGAGCTGGGCCAGAGTCACAGTTAGAGCTGGGCCATAGTCACAGTTAGAGCCGGGCCATAGTCACAGTTAGAGCTGGGCCATAGTCACAGTTAGAGCCGGGCCATAGTCACAGTTAGAGCCGGGCCATAGTCACAGTTAGAGCCGGGCCATAGTCACAGTTAGAGCTGGGCCATAGTCACAGTTAGAGCTGGGCCATAGTCACAGTTAGAGCTGGGCCATAGTCACAGTTAGAGCCGGGCCATAGTCACAGTTAGAGCCGGGCCATAGTCACAGTTAGAGCCGGGCCATAGTCACAGTGTCACGATCGTCATATAAAAAGGACCAAGGCGCAGCGTTGCGAGCGAACATATTACTATTTATTTCAACGTTCACACGAACAAAACAATAAACAACGAAAACGTGACGTCTAATGGTACACCACGAACACCACGAACAAAATCCCACAAACACAAGGTGAACACAGACAGTTTAAATATGGCTCCCAATCAGAGATAACGAGCCGACAGCTGACACTCGTTACCTCCGATTGGGAGTCATTGACCAAATAAAGGAAACACAAAACCAATGACCACCCAACCAAAACAAAACACAACCAAAATGAATACACCCTGGCTCAAAATACAAAGTCCCGGAGCCAGAGCGTGACAGTACCCCCCCCTAAAGGCGCGGACTGCGACCGCGCCTCAAAACCCCAAATAGGGGAGGGCTGGGTGGGTGTTGCTCCTCGGAGGCCGCTCCGGCTCCGGGCTTGACCACCACCCTACTTCAATCCCCGCATAATGGCCCCGATCCGATCTGACCCAGCTGGCTGGATCAGGACTGACGACGCGCACCCCTGGCTTAGTGCGTGAGGCAGGAACGGACCGGACCTGGCTGACGATACGCACCCTAGGCTTGGTGCGTGGAGCCGGAACGGACCTCACCAGGCTGACGACTCGCATCCCTGGCTTGGTGCGAGTAGCAGGAATGGGCTGGACCGGGCTGACGACTCGCACCCTTGGCTTGGTGCGAGTAGCAGGAACAGGCCGGACCAGGCTGACGACTCGCACCCTTGGCTTGGTGCGAGTAGCAGGAACGGGCTGGACCAGGCCGACGACTCGCATCCCTGGTTTGGTGCGAGTAGCAGGAACGGGCTGGACCAGGCTGACGACTCGCACCCTTGGCTTAGTGCGAGTAGCAGGAACGGGCCGGGCTGGGCCGACGACGCACACCGTAGGCTTAGTGCGAGTGGCAGGAACAGGCCGGGCTGGGCTGGCGACGCACACCGCAGGCTCTGTGCGTGGAGCAGGAACAGGCCGGGCTGGGCTGGCGACGCGCACCACAGACTCGGTGCGGAGCGCAGGAACGGGCCGGGCTGGGCTGTCAACGCACACCGTAGGTTTGGTGCGGGGAGCAGGAATAGACCGGACCGTACTGGGGACACACACCACTGGCTCTACACCGGGATCTGGAACGGGCCGGACCGGACTAGCAACACCCGCCAGTACCTCTCGCCGTGCCTCTACTCCTTCCATCCCCTCTTCTACCAGTGGCCCCCGTAACCTGGCGGCCTCCTCTGCAACCCCGCTGAACCGCTCCATAGCGGCCTCCTGCTGCCCCGATGTCGTGAGCCCCCCCCTAAAAATTTTCTGGGGGTCTCTCCAGGCCTCCAACATTCTCTCACACCTTTCGCTCCTCTGTCTCCAACCCTCCTCACTCAACTCCTCAATGGGCTTGACCCAGTCGAAGCTGCCACGGAGATCATTTGGCGATGGCCCTTGGACACGCTGCTTGGTCTGGTTTTGGTGGGATTTTCTGTCACGATCGTCATATAAAAAGGACCAAGGCGCAGCGTTGCGAGCGAACATATTACTATTTATTTCAACGTTCACACGAACAAAACAATAAACAACGAAAACGTGACGTCTAATGGTACACCACGAACACCACGAACAAAATCCCACAAACACAAGGTGAACACAGACAGTTTAAATATGGCTCCCAATCAGAGATAACGAGCCGACAGCTGACACTCGTTACCTCCGATTGGGAGTCATTGACCAAATAAAGGAAACACAAAACCAATGACCACCCAACCAAAACAAAACACAACCAAAACGAATACACCCTGGCTCAAATTACAAAGTCCCGGAGCCAGAGCGTGACACACAGTTAGAGCTGGGCCATAGTCACAGTTAGAGCCGGGCCATAGTCACAGTTAGAGCTGGGCCATAGTCACAGTTAGAGCCGGGCCATAGTCACAGTTAGAGCCGGGCCATAGTCACAGTTAGAGCTGGGCCATAGTCACAGTTAGAGCCGGGCCATAGTCACAGTTAGAGCCGGGCCATAGTCACAGTTAGAGCCGGGCCATAGTCACAGTTAGAGCTGGGCCATAGTCACAGTTAGAGCTGGGCCATAGTCACAGTTAGAGCTGGGCCATAGTCACAGTTAGAGCTGGGCCATAGTCACAGTTAGAGCCGGGCCATAGTCACAGTTAGAGCCGGGCCATAGTCACAGTTAGAGCCGGGCCATAGTCACAGTTAGAGCTGGGCCATAGTCACAGTTAGAGCTGGGCCATAGTCACAGTTAGAGCCGGGCCATAGTCACAGTTAGAGCCGGGCCATAGTCACAGTTAGAGCCGGGCCATAGTCACAGTTAGAGCTGGGCCATAGTCACAGTTAGAGCCGGGCCATAGTCACAGTTAGAGCCGGGCCATAGTCACAGTTAGAGCCGGGCCATAGTCACAGTTAGAGCCAGGCCATAGTCACAGTTAGAGCCGGGCCATAGTCACAGTTAGAGCTGGGCCATAGTCACAGTTAGAGCTGGGCCATAGTCACAGTTAGAGCTGGGCCATAGTCACAGTTAAAGCCGGGCCATAGTCACAGTTAGAGCTGGGCCATAGTCACAGTTAGAGCTGGGCCATAGTCACAGTTAGAGCCGGGCCATATGCATTTGGACCTGTACAGTTTTATGTGTACCATATTTTGCCAGTATGATGTTGACGGCTCTGGCTAGAGGTGCATGCTGTCCTGCTGCTTCAGCAGTCTATTACACTGACATGGTGTAATGCATCACATCTATTCATCACTCCCCTCCCAGGGCTGAGCTAGCAGAAAATTCTAATAGGATAGCCAAGTCTATTTGTGAAGTATTTCCCATTAACTAAGAGTGCTATTATGGAGATGATGACCACCATGATGGAGATGATCACTGGGAAAGGGTTCAGGGATCAGCACTGAGTAAGGAGAGGAGTGATGGGTAAAGCTTTTAAGAGTTAAAGTTATTAGAAGTGTATTTGCAATAGAGGGTTCATCCTTTCAAGGAATGTGTTACTTTCTTTCAAGTACATGGGTTGTATACTGAACAAAAATATAAACGCAACATGCAACAATTTCAACGATTTTACTGAGTTACAGTTTCATACAAGGAAATCAGTCAATTGAAATAAATAAATTAGGCCCTAAACAATGGATATCACATGATTGGGCAGGGGCCCAGCCATGGGTGTGCCTGGGTGTTATGTGGGCAGCTTGTCTCTCCCTTTTCTGTTTCCCTTCCTCCTTGTTTTGTCCCCTCTTTGTCTGTTGTATCTGTATGTGTGTTTGTCCCCTTTATGTGGGTGTGTCTGGAGTGGATCAGGGGGCGTGCTCAGGATCTGCCTCTCCTGTGCAGCTGCGGGTTGTTTCCAGTGATTCCTGCCTACGCAGCTGCATCCTATTCTCTCATCAACCTGCACTACTTATTCCTGGGCATGGCTCTCCACCGGCGCCAGATCGTTGTTCTTACCAGAGCGTGCAGACATACCTCCCAACCTGCCTGCCTGCCTTCCCGCCTGCCGGTCTGCCTGCCTGCCTCAGCCTCTCCTTCCTCCGGAGCCGACTAGCCCACTCTGTTCCTTTTCTTCAGTTGATTTTTGGACTAAGACACTTTGAACTTTTATTAAAATAATTTTTATTTCTTCCACTCCCTTTGTCGTGTTTGTTTCTCTGAGTGCTGGGTTGAACCATAGCCTTAACACTGGGAGGGCATAGGCCTACCCATTTGGCAGCCAGGCCCACCCACTGGGGAGTCAGGCCCAGCCCATCAGAATGAGTTTTTCCCCACAAAAGGGCTTTATTAAAGACAGAAATACTCCTCAGTTTCACCAGCTGTCCGGGTGGCTGGTCTCAGACGATCCCGCATTTCAAACTGTCCTGTTGTGAGGTGCAGCCGGGAACTAGTTCTATATGATGGCGAGTGGTGGGGTCGATAAACCAGGAGGATTCTCCTCCATCGTTTAAATCTCCAGTTTGAGAACATTTTGTCTTCCCAGTAGAATACAATGGCGATGGACAGACAGACTATGTAGCCACTGCTCAATGAGAATAGCCTACGCCACTGAACATGTTGACGCAGACGTCAGTCCAGTATTCCACCAGAGGAAGACAGAGAAGCAGAAAACAACAACAGAACCGCAGCTGATTCTGACCGGGCCAAAGATATTACAAGAGCGATAGGTACAGTATGTTTATAGCCGCGGATGTGCACCCATTCTCTTTGGTGGAGTAGAATAGGGGTTTTCAGCACCTCGTGAAAGTGCTCGAGCCACATTCCGAACTTTGTCCTTTCGCACACATTTAATCAAAAAACAGGTAGTACCCTCTCTATGTAAGCAAGCAAAAGCCGAAGTTCTCAATGAATTGGCCAACGCACCCTGTGTTGCGCTCACTACAGATGGATGGACCTGCAGGGCTACAGAGAGCTACTTAACATTGACAGCCCTTCACATTACCCTGAAGTGGGCCATGACAAGTAGCCTAGCATGTTACAGACACGCCTCTTTTATTTTTATTTTATTTAACATTTATTTAACCAGGTAAGCCAGTTGAGAACAAGTTCTCAGTTACAACTGCGACCTGGCCAAGATAAAGCAAGGCAGTGCAATAAAAACAACAACAACACAGAGTTACATATGGAATAAACAAAACGTACAGTCAATAACACAATAGAAAATATTTTATGAGAGTCACACAAGATAGATATGTAGGTATCATCCCCTGCTGTAGATATGGTATGTATCATCCCCTGCTGTAGATACTGTAGGTATCATCCCCTACTGTAGATACTGTAGGTATCATCCCCTGCTGTAGATACTGTAGGTATCATCCCCTGCTGTAGATACTATATGTATCATCCCTTGCTGTAGATACTGTCGGTATCATCCCCTGCTGTAGATACTGTCGGTATCCCCTGCTGTAGATACTGTAGGTATCATCCCCTGCTATAGATACTGTAGATATCATCCCCTGCTGTAGATACTGTAGGTATCATCCAAAGCTGTAGATACTGTAGGTATCATCCCCTGCTGTAGATACTGTAGGTATCATCCCCTGCTGTAGATAATGTAGGTATCATCCCCTGCAGTAGATACTGTAGGTATCATCCCCTGCTGTAGATACTGTAGGTATCATCCCCTGCTGTAGATAATGTAGGTATAATCCACTGCTGTATATACTGTAGGTATCATCCCCTGCTGTAGATAATGTAGGTATCATCAACTGCTTTAGATACTGTAGTATTCCCTGCTGTAGATTCTGTAGGTATCCCCTGCTGTATATACTGTCGGTATCCCCTGCTGTATATACTGTAGGTATCCCCTGCTATAGATACTGTCGGTATTCACTGCTGTAGATACTGTCGGTATTCACTGCTGTATATACTGTAGGTATCCCCTGCTATAGATACTGTCGGTATTCACTGCTGTAGATGCTGTAGGTATCATCCCCTGCTGTAGATACTGTAGGTATCATCCCTTGCTGTATATACTGTAGGTATCATCCCCTGCTGTAGATAATGTAGGTATAATCCACTGCAATATATACTGTAGGTATCATCCCCTGCTGTAGATAATGTAGTATTCCCTGCTGTAGATTCTGTAGGTATCATTTCCTGCTGTAGCTACAGTAGGTATCATTCCCTGCTGTAGATACTGTAGGTATCATCCCCTGCTGTATATACTGTAGGTATCATCCCCTGCTGTAGATATTGTAGGTATCATCCCCTGCTGTAGATACTGTAGGTATCATCCCCTGCTGTAGATACTGTAGGTATCATCCCCTGCTGTAGATACTGTAGGTATCATCCCCGCCTGTAGATACTGTAGGTATCATCCCCGCCTGTAGATACTGTAGGTATCATCCCCGCCTGCAGATACTGTAGGTATCATCCCCGCCTGCAGATACTGTAGGTATCATTCCCTGCTGTAAATACTGTAGGTATCATCCCCTGCTGTAGATACTGTAGGTATCATCCCCTGCTGTAGATACTTTAGGTATCATCCCCTGCTGTAGATACTTTAGGTATCATCCCCTGCTGTAGATATTGTAGGTATCATCCCCTGCTGTAGATACTGTAGGTATCATCCCCTGCTGTAGATACTTTAGGTATCATCCCCTGCTGTAGATACTTTAGGTATCATCCCCTGCTGTAGATACTGTAGGTATCATCCCCTGCTGTAGATACTTTAGGTATCATCCCCTGCTGTAGATATTGTAGGTATCATCCCCTGCTGTAGATACTGTAGGTATCATCCCCTGCTGTAGATACTGTAGGTATCATCCCCTGCTGTAGATACTGTATGTATAATCCCCTGCTGTAGATACTGTAGGTATCATCCCCTGCTGTAGATACTGTAGGTATCATCCCCTGCTGTAGATACTGTAGGTTTCATCCCCTGCTGTAGATACTGTAGGTATCATCCCCTGCTGTAGATAATGTAGGTATAATCCACTGCTGTATATACTGTAGGTATCATCCCCTGCTGTAGATACTGTAGGTATCATCCCCTGCTGTAGATACTGTAGGTATCATCCCCTTCTGTAGATACTGTAGGTATCATCCCCTGCTGTAGATACTGTAGGTGTCACCCCCTGCTGTAGATACTGTAGGTGTCATCCCCTGCTGTAGATACTGTAGGTATCATCCCCGCCTGTAGATACTGTAGGTACCATCCCCGCCTGTAGATACTGTAGGTATCATCCCCGCCTGCAGATACTGTAGGTATCATTCCCTGCTGTAGATACTGTAGGTATCATCCCCTGCTGTAGATACTGTAGGTATCATCCCCTGCTGTAGATACTGTAGGTATCATCCCCTGCTGTAGATACTGTAGGTATCATGCCCTGCTGTAGATACTGTAGGTATAATCCCCGCCTGTAGATACTGTAGATATCATCCCCTGCTGTAGATACTGTAGGTATCATCCCCTGCTGTAGATACTGTAGGTATCATCCCCTGCTGTAGATACTGTAGGTATCATCCCCTGCTGTAGATACTGTAGGTATCATCCCCTGCTGTAGATACTGTAGGTATAATCCACTGCTGTATATACTGTAGGTATCATCCCCTGCTGTAGATAATGTAGGTATCATCCCCTGCTGTAGATAATGTAGGTATAATCCACTGCTGTATATACTGTAGGTATCATCCCCTGCTGTAGATACTGTAGGTATCATCCCCGCCTGTAGATACTGTAGGTATCATCCCCGCATGTAGATACTGTAGGTATCATCCCCACCTGCAGATACTGTAGGTATCATTCCCTGCTGTAGATACTGTAGGTATCATCCCCTGCTGTAGATACTGTAGGTATCATCCCCTGCTGTAGATACTGTAGGTATCATCCCCTGCTGTAGATACTGTAGGTATCATGCCCTGCTGTAGATACTGTAGGTATCATCCCTGCTGTAGATACTGTAGGTATCATCCCCTGCTGTAGATACTGTAGGTATAATCCACTGCTGTATATACTGTAGGTATCATCCCCTGCTGTAGATAATGTAGGTATCATACCCTGCTGTAGATACTGTAGGTATCATCCCCGCCTGCAGATACTGTAGGTATCATCCCCGCCTGCAGATACTGTAGGTATCATCCCCTGCTGTAGATACTGTAGGTATCATGCCCTGCTGTAGATACTGTAGGTATCATCCCCTGCTGTAGATACTGTAGGTATCATCCCCTGCTGTAGATACTGTAGGTATCATCCCCTGCTGTAGATACTGTAGGTATAATCCACTGCTGTATATACTGTAGGTATCATCCCCTGCTGTAGATAATGTAGGTATCATCCCCTGCTGTAGATAATGTAGGTATAATCCACTGCTGTATATACTGTAGGTATCATCCCCTGCTGTAGATACTGTAGGTATCATCCCCGCCTGTAGATACTGTAGGTATCATCCCCGCCTGTAGATACTGTAGGTATCATCCCCGCCTGCAGATACTGTAGGTATCATCCCCGCCTGCAGATACTGTAGGTATCATTCCCTGCTGTAGATACTGTAGGTATCCCCTGCTGTAGATACTGTCGGTATCCCCTGCTGTATATACTGTAGGTATCCCCTGCTATAGATACTGTCGGTATTCACTGCTGTAGATGCTTTAGGTATCATCCCCTGCTGTAGATACTGTAGGTATCATCCCTTGCTGTATATACTGTAGGTATCATCCCCTGCTGTAGATAATGTAGGTATAATCCACTGCAATATATACTGTAGGTATCATCCCCTGCTGTAGATAATGTAGTATTCCCTGCTGTAGATTCTGTAGGTATCATTTCCTGCTGTAGCTACAGTAGGTATCATTCCCTGCTGTAGATAATGTAGGTATCATCCCCTGCTGTATATACTGTAGGTATCATCCCCTGCTGTAGATATTGTAGGTATCATCCCCTGCTGTAGATACTGTAGGTATCATCCCCTGCTGTAGATACTGTAGGTATCATCCCCTGCTGTAGATACTGTAGGTATCATCCCCTGCTGTAGATACTGTAGGTATCATCCCCGCCTGTAGATACTGTAGGTATCATCCCCGCCTGTAGATACTGTAGGTATCATCCCCGCCTGCAGATACTGTAGGTATCATCCCCGCCTGCAGATACTGTAGGTATCATTCCCTGCTGTAAATACTGTAGGTATCATCCCCTGCTGTAGATACTGTAGGTATCATCCCCTGATGTAGATACTGTAGGTATCATCCCCTGCTGTAGATACTGTAGGTTTCATCCCCTGCTGTAGATACTGTAGGTATCATCCCCTGCTGTAGATAATGTAGGTATAATCCACTGCTGTATATACTGTAGGTATCATCCCCTGCTGTAGATACTGTAGGTATCATCCCCTGCTGTAGATACTGTAGGTATCACCCCCTTCTGTAGATACTGTAGGTATCATCCCCTGCTGTAGATACTGTAGGTGTCACCCCCTGCTGTAGATACTGTAGGTGTCATCCCCTGCTGTAGATACTGTAGGTATCATCGCCGCCTGTAGATACTGTAGGTACCATCCCCGCCTGTAGATACTGTAGGTATCATCCCCGCCTGCAGATACTGTAGGTATCATTCCCTGCTGTAGATACTGTAGGTATCATCCCCTGCTGTAGATACTGTAGGTATCATCCCCTGCTGTAGATACTGTAGGTATCATCCCCTGCTGTAGATACTGTAGGTATCATGCCCTGCTGTAGATACTGTAGGTATCATCCCTGCTGTAGATACTGTAGGTATCATCCCCTGCTGTAGATACTGTAGGTATCATCCACTGCTGTATATACTGTAGGTATCATCCCCTGCTGTAGATAATGTAGGTATCATACCCTGCTGTAGATACTGTAGGTATCATCCCCGCCTGCAGATACTGTAGGTATCATTCCCTGCTGTAGATACTGTAGGAATCAACCCCTGCTGTAGATACTGTAGGTATCATCCCCTGCTGTAGATACTGTAGGTATCATCCCCTGCTGTAGATACTGTAGTTATCATCCCCTGCTGTAGATACTGTAGGTATCATCCCCTGCTGTAGATACTGTAGGTATAATCTACTGCTGTATATACTGTAGGTATCATCCCCTGCTGTAGATAATGTAGGTATCATCCCCTGCTGTAGATAATGTAGGTATAATCCACTGCTGTATATACTGTAGATATCATCCCCTGCTGTAGATAATGTATGTATCATCCACTGCTTTAGATACTGTAGTATTCCCTGCTGTATATTCTGTAGGTATCCCCTGCTGTAGATACTGTCGGTATCCCCTGCTGTATATACTGTAGGTATCCCCTGCTGTAGATACTGTCGGTATTCACTGCTGTAGATGCTGTAGGTATCATCCCCTGCTGTAGATACTGTAGGTATCATCCCTTGCTGTACATACTGTAGGTATCATCCCCTGCTGTAGATACTGTAGGTGTCATCCCCTGCTGTAGATACTGTAGGTATCATCCCCTGCTGTAGATACTGTAGGTGTCATCCCCTGCTGTAGATACTGTAGGTATCATTCCCTGCTGTAGATACTGTAGTTATCATCCCCTGCTGTAGATACTGTAGGTATCATTTCCTGCTGTAGCTACAGTAGGTATCATTCCCTGCTGTAGATACTTTAGGTATCATTCCCTGCTGTAGATACTGTAGGTATCATCCCCTGCTGTAGATACTGTAGGTATCATCCCCTGCTGTAGATACTGTAGGTATCATCCCCTGCTGTAGATACTGTAGGTATCATCCCCTGCTGTAGATACTGTAGGTGTCATCCCCTGCTGTAGATACTGTAGGTATCATCCCCTGCTGTAGATACTGTAGGTATCATCCCCTGCTGTAGATATTGTAGGTATCATCCCCTGCTGTAGATACTGTAGGTGTCATCCCCTGCTGTAGATACTGTAGGTGTCATTCCCTGCTGTAGATACTGTAGTTATCATTCCCTGCTGTAGATACTGTAGGTATCATCCCCTGCTATATATACTGTATGTATCATCCCCTGCTGTAGATACTGTCGGTATCATCCCCTACTGTAGATACTGTCGGTATCCTCTGCTGTAGATACTGTAGGTATCATCCCCTGCTGTAGCTACAGTAGGTATCATTCCCTGCTGTAGATACTGTAGGTATCATCCCCTGCTGTAGATACTGTAGGTATCATCCCCTGCTGTAGATACTGTAGGTATCATCCCCTGCTGTAGATACTGTAGGTATCATCCCCTGCTGTAGATACTGTAGGTATCATCCCCTGCTGTAGATATTGTAGGTATCATCCCCTGCTGTAGATACTGTAGGTATCATCCCCTGCTGTAGATACTGTAGGTATCATCCCCTGCTGTAGATACTGTAGGTATCATCCCCTGCTGTAGATACTGTAGGTATCATCCCCGCCTGTAGATACTGTAGGTATCATCCCCGCCTGTAGATACTGTAGGTATCATCCCCGCCTGCAGATACTGTAGGTATCATCCCCGCCTGCAGATACTGTAGGTATCATTCCCTGCTGTAAATACTGTAGGTATCATCCCCTGCTGTAGATACTGTAGGTATCATCCCCTGATGTAGATACTGTAGGTATCATCCCCTGCTGTAGATACTGTAGGTTTCATCCCCTGCTGTAGATACTGTAGGTATCATCCCCTGCTGTAGATAATGTAGGTATAATCCACTGCTGTATATACTGTAGGTATCATCCCCTGCTGTAGATACTGTAGGTATCATCCCCTGCTGTAGATACTGTAGGTATCACCCCCTTCTGTAGATACTGTAGGTATCATCCCCTGCTGTAGATACTGTAGGTGTCACCCCCTGCTGTAGATACTGTAGGTGTCATCCCCTGCTGTAGATACTGTAGGTATCATCGCCGCCTGTAGATACTGTAGGTACCATCCCCGCCTGTAGATACTGTAGGTATCATCCCCGCCTGCAGATACTGTAGGTATCATTCCCTGCTGTAGATACTGTAGGTATCATCCCCTGCTGTAGATACTGTAGGTATCATCCCCTGCTGTAGATACTGTAGGTATCATCCCCTGCTGTAGATACTGTAGGTATCATGCCCTGCTGTAGATACTGTAGGTATCATCCCTGCTGTAGATACTGTAGGTATCATCCCCTGCTGTAGATACTGTAGGTATCATCCACTGCTGTATATACTGTAGGTATCATCCCCTGCTGTAGATAATGTAGGTATCATACCCTGCTGTAGATACTGTAGGTATCATCCCCGCCTGCAGATACTGTAGGTATCATTCCCTGCTGTAGATACTGTAGGAATCAACCCCTGCTGTAGATACTGTAGGTATCATCCCCTGCTGTAGATACTGTAGGTATCATCCCCTGCTGTAGATACTGTAGTTATCATCCCCTGCTGTAGATACTGTAGGTATCATCCCCTGCTGTAGATACTGTAGGTATAATCTACTGCTGTATATACTGTAGGTATCATCCCCTGCTGTAGATAATGTAGGTATCATCCCCTGCTGTAGATAATGTAGGTATAATCCACTGCTGTATATACTGTAGATATCATCCCCTGCTGTAGATAATGTATGTATCATCCACTGCTTTAGATACTGTAGTATTCCCTGCTGTATATTCTGTAGGTATCCCCTGCTGTAGATACTGTCGGTATCCCCTGCTGTATATACTGTAGGTATCCCCTGCTGTAGATACTGTCGGTATTCACTGCTGTAGATGCTGTAGGTATCATCCCCTGCTGTAGATACTGTAGGTATCATCCCTTGCTGTACATACTGTAGGTATCATCCCCTGCTGTAGATACTGTAGGTGTCATCCCCTGCTGTAGATACTGTAGGTATCATCCCCTGCTGTAGATACTGTAGGTGTCATCCCCTGCTGTAGATACTGTAGGTATCATTCCCTGCTGTAGATACTGTAGTTATCATCCCCTGCTGTAGATACTGTAGGTATCATTTCCTGCTGTAGCTACAGTAGGTATCATTCCCTGCTGTAGATACTTTAGGTATCATTCCCTGCTGTAGATACTGTAGGTATCATCCCCTGCTGTAGATACTGTAGGTATCATCCCCTGCTGTAGATACTGTAGGTATCATCCCCTGCTGTAGATACTGTAGGTATCATCCCCTGCTGTAGATACTGTAGGTGTCATCCCCTGCTGTAGATACTGTAGGTATCATCCCCTGCTGTAGATACTGTAGGTATCATCCCCTGCTGTAGATATTGTAGGTATCATCCCCTGCTGTAGATACTGTAGGTGTCATCCCCTGCTGTAGATACTGTAGGTGTCATTCCCTGCTGTAGATACTGTAGTTATCATTCCCTGCTGTAGATACTGTAGGTATCATCCCCTGCTATATATACTGTATGTATCATCCCCTGCTGTAGATACTGTCGGTATCATCCCCTACTGTAGATACTGTCGGTATCCTCTGCTGTAGATACTGTAGGTATCATCCCCTGCTGTAGCTACAGTAGGTATCATTCCCTGCTGTAGATACTGTAGGTATCATCCCCTGCTGTAGATACTGTAGGTATCATCCCCTGCTGTAGATACTGTAGGTATCATCCCCTGCTGTAGATACTGTAGGTATCACCCCCTGCTGTAGATACTGTAGGTATCATCCCCTGCTGTAGATACTGTAGGTATCATCCCCTGCTGTAGATACTGTAGGTATCATCCCCTGCTGTAGATACTGTAGGTATCATCCCTTGCTGTATATACTGTAGGTATCATCCCCTGCTGTAGATACTGTAGGTGTCATCCCCTGCTGTAGATACTGTAGGTATCATCCCCTGCTATATATACTGTATGTATCATCCCCTGCTGTAGATACTGTCGGTATCATCCCCTACTGTAGATACTGTCGGTATCCTCTGCTGTAGATACTGTAGGTATCATCCCCTGCTGTAGCTACAGTAGGTATCATTCCCTGCTGTAGATACTGGTGTAGGCTCTACACCGGGATCTGGAACGGGCCGGACCGGACTAGCAACACCCGCCAGTACCTCTCGCCGTGCCTCTACTCCTTCCATCCCCTCTTCTACCAGTGGCCCCCGTAACCTGGCGGCCTCCTCTGCAACCCCGCTGAACCGCTCCATAGCGGCCTCCTGCTGCCCCGATGTCGTGAGCCCCCCCCTAAAAATTTTCTGGGGGTCTCTCCAGGCCTCCAACATTCTCTCACACCTTTCGCTCCTCTGTCTCCAACCCTCCTCACTCAACTCCTCAATGGGCTTGACCCAGTCGAAGCTGCCACGGAGATCATTTGGCGATGGCCCTTGGACACGCTGCTTGGTCTGGTTTTGGTGGGATTTTCTGTCACGATCGTCATATAAAAAGGACCAAGGCGCAGCGTTGCGAGCGAACATATTACTATTTATTTCAACGTTCACACGAACAAAACAATAAACAACGAAAACGTGACGTCTAATGGTACACCACGAACACCACGAACAAAATCCCACAAACACAAGGTGAACACAGACAGTTTAAATATGGCTCCCAATCAGAGATAACGAGCCGACAGCTGACACTCGTTACCTCCGATTGGGAGTCATTGACCAAATAAAGGAAACACAAAACCAATGACCACCCAACCAAAACAAAACACAACCAAAACGAATACACCCTGGCTCAAATTACAAAGTCCCGGAGCCAGAGCGTGACACACAGTTAGAGCTGGGCCATAGTCACAGTTAGAGCCGGGCCATAGTCACAGTTAGAGCTGGGCCATAGTCACAGTTAGAGCCGGGCCATAGTCACAGTTAGAGCCGGGCCATAGTCACAGTTAGAGCTGGGCCATAGTCACAGTTAGAGCCGGGCCATAGTCACAGTTAGAGCCGGGCCATAGTCACAGTTAGAGCCGGGCCATAGTCACAGTTAGAGCTGGGCCATAGTCACAGTTAGAGCTGGGCCATAGTCACAGTTAGAGCTGGGCCATAGTCACAGTTAGAGCTGGGCCATAGTCACAGTTAGAGCCGGGCCATAGTCACAGTTAGAGCCGGGCCATAGTCACAGTTAGAGCCGGGCCATAGTCACAGTTAGAGCTGGGCCATAGTCACAGTTAGAGCTGGGCCATAGTCACAGTTAGAGCCGGGCCATAGTCACAGTTAGAGCCGGGCCATAGTCACAGTTAGAGCCGGGCCATAGTCACAGTTAGAGCTGGGCCATAGTCACAGTTAGAGCCGGGCCATAGTCACAGTTAGAGCCGGGCCATAGTCACAGTTAGAGCCGGGCCATAGTCACAGTTAGAGCCAGGCCATAGTCACAGTTAGAGCCGGGCCATAGTCACAGTTAGAGCTGGGCCATAGTCACAGTTAGAGCTGGGCCATAGTCACAGTTAGAGCTGGGCCATAGTCACAGTTAAAGCCGGGCCATAGTCACAGTTAGAGCTGGGCCATAGTCACAGTTAGAGCTGGGCCATAGTCACAGTTAGAGCCGGGCCATATGCATTTGGACCTGTACAGTTTTATGTGTACCATATTTTGCCAGTATGATGTTGACGGCTCTGGCTAGAGGTGCATGCTGTCCTGCTGCTTCAGCAGTCTATTACACTGACATGGTGTAATGCATCACATCTATTCATCCCCTGCTGTAGATACTGTAGGTATCATCCCCTGCTATAGATACTGTAGATATCATCCCCTGCTGTAGATACTGTAGGTATCATCCAAAGCTGTAGATACTGTAGGTATCATCCCCTGCTGTAGATACTGTAGGTATCATCCCCTGCTGTAGATAATGTAGGTATCATCCCCTGCAGTAGATACTGTAGGTATCATCCCCTGCTGTAGATACTGTAGGTATCATCCCCTGCTGTAGATAATGTAGGTATAATCCACTGCTGTATATACTGTAGGTATCATCCCCTGCTGTAGATAATGTAGGTATCATCAACTGCTTTAGATACTGTAGTATTCCCTGCTGTAGATTCTGTAGGTATCCCCTGCTGTATATACTGTCGGTATCCCCTGCTGTATATACTGTAGGTATCCCCTGCTATAGATACTGTCGGTATTCACTGCTGTAGATACTGTCGGTATTCACTGCTGTATATACTGTAGGTATCCCCTGCTATAGATACTGTCGGTATTCACTGCTGTAGATGCTGTAGGTATCATCCCCTGCTGTAGATACTGTAGGTATCATCCCTTGCTGTATATACTGTAGGTATCATCCCCTGCTGTAGATAATGTAGGTATAATCCACTGCAATATATACTGTAGGTATCATCCCCTGCTGTAGATAATGTAGTATTCCCTGCTGTAGATTCTGTAGGTATCATTTCCTGCTGTAGCTACAGTAGGTATCATTCCCTGCTGTAGATACTGTAGGTATCATCCCCTGCTGTATATACTGTAGGTATCATCCCCTGCTGTAGATATTGTAGGTATCATCCCCTGCTGTAGATACTGTAGGTATCATCCCCTGCTGTAGATACTGTAGGTATCATCCCCTGCTGTAGATACTGTAGGTATCATCCCCGCCTGTAGATACTGTAGGTATCATCCCCGCCTGTAGATACTGTAGGTATCATCCCCGCCTGCAGATACTGTAGGTATCATCCCCGCCTGCAGATACTGTAGGTATCATTCCCTGCTGTAAATACTGTAGGTATCATCCCCTGCTGTAGATACTGTAGGTATCATCCCCTGCTGTAGATACTTTAGGTATCATCCCCTGCTGTAGATACTTTAGGTATCATCCCCTGCTGTAGATATTGTAGGTATCATCCCCTGCTGTAGATACTGTAGGTATCATCCCCTGCTGTAGATACTTTAGGTATCATCCCCTGCTGTAGATACTTTAGGTATCATCCCCTGCTGTAGATACTGTAGGTATCATCCCCTGCTGTAGATACTTTAGGTATCATCCCCTGCTGTAGATATTGTAGGTATCATCCCCTGCTGTAGATACTGTAGGTATCATCCCCTGCTGTAGATACTGTAGGTATCATCCCCTGCTGTAGATACTGTATGTATAATCCCCTGCTGTAGATACTGTAGGTATCATCCCCTGCTGTAGATACTGTAGGTATCATCCCCTGCTGTAGATACTGTAGGTTTCATCCCCTGCTGTAGATACTGTAGGTATCATCCCCTGCTGTAGATAATGTAGGTATAATCCACTGCTGTATATACTGTAGGTATCATCCCCTGCTGTAGATACTGTAGGTATCATCCCCTGCTGTAGATACTGTAGGTATCATCCCCTTCTGTAGATACTGTAGGTATCATCCCCTGCTGTAGATACTGTAGGTGTCACCCCCTGCTGTAGATACTGTAGGTGTCATCCCCTGCTGTAGATACTGTAGGTATCATCCCCGCCTGTAGATACTGTAGGTACCATCCCCGCCTGTAGATACTGTAGGTATCATCCCCGCCTGCAGATACTGTAGGTATCATTCCCTGCTGTAGATACTGTAGGTATCATCCCCTGCTGTAGATACTGTAGGTATCATCCCCTGCTGTAGATACTGTAGGTATCATCCCCTGCTGTAGATACTGTAGGTATCATGCCCTGCTGTAGATACTGTAGGTATAATCCCCGCCTGTAGATACTGTAGATATCATCCCCTGCTGTAGATACTGTAGGTATCATCCCCTGCTGTAGATACTGTAGGTATCATCCCCTGCTGTAGATACTGTAGGTATCATCCCCTGCTGTAGATACTGTAGGTATCATCCCCTGCTGTAGATACTGTAGGTATAATCCACTGCTGTATATACTGTAGGTATCATCCCCTGCTGTAGATAATGTAGGTATCATCCCCTGCTGTAGATAATGTAGGTATAATCCACTGCTGTATATACTGTAGGTATCATCCCCTGCTGTAGATACTGTAGGTATCATCCCCGCCTGTAGATACTGTAGGTATCATCCCCGCATGTAGATACTGTAGGTATCATCCCCGCATGTAGATACTGTAGGTATCATCCCCACCTGCAGATACTGTAGGTATCATTCCCTGCTGTAGATACTGTAGGTATCATCCCCTGCTGTAGATACTGTAGGTATCATCCCCTGCTGTAGATACTGTAGGTATCATCCCCTGCTGTAGATACTGTAGGTATCATGCCCTGCTGTAGATACTGTAGGTATCATCCCTGCTGTAGATACTGTAGGTATCATCCCCTGCTGTAGATACTGTAGGTATAATCCACTGCTGTATATACTGTAGGTATCATCCCCTGCTGTAGATAATGTAGGTATCATACCCTGCTGTAGATACTGTAGGTATCATCCCCGCCTGCAGATACTGTAGGTATCATCCCCGCCTGCAGATACTGTAGGTATCATCCCCTGCTGTAGATACTGTAGGTATCATGCCCTGCTGTAGATACTGTAGGTATCATCCCCTGCTGTAGATACTGTAGGTATCATCCCCTGCTGTAGATACTGTAGGTATCATCCCCTGCTGTAGATACTGTAGGTATAATCCACTGCTGTATATACTGTAGGTATCATCCCCTGCTGTAGATAATGTAGGTATCATCCCCTGCTGTAGATAATGTAGGTATAATCCACTGCTGTATATACTGTAGGTATCATCCCCTGCTGTAGATACTGTAGGTATCATCCCCGCCTGTAGATACTGTAGGTATCATCCCCGCCTGTAGATACTGTAGGTATCATCCCCGCCTGCAGATACTGTAGGTATCATCCCCGCCTGCAGATACTGTAGGTATCATTCCCTGCTGTAGATACTGTAGGTATCCCCTGCTGTAGATACTGTCGGTATCCCCTGCTGTATATACTGTAGGTATCCCCTGCTATAGATACTGTCGGTATTCACTGCTGTAGATGCTTTAGGTATCATCCCCTGCTGTAGATACTGTAGGTATCATCCCTTGCTGTATATACTGTAGGTATCATCCCCTGCTGTAGATATTGTAGGTATCATCCCCTGCTGTAGATACTGTAGGTATCATCCCCTGCTGTAGATACTGTAGGTATCATCCCCTGCTGTAGATACTGTAGGTATCATCCCCTGCTGTAGATACTGTAGGTATCATCCCCGCCTGTAGATACTGTAGGTATCATCCCCGCCTGTAGATACTGTAGGTATCATCCCCGCCTGCAGATACTGTAGGTATCATCCCCGCCTGCAGATACTGTAGGTATCATTCCCTGCTGTAAATACTGTAGGTATCATCCCCTGCTGTAGATACTGTAGGTATCATCCCCTGATGTAGATACTGTAGGTATCATCCCCTGCTGTAGATACTGTAGGTTTCATCCCCTGCTGTAGATACTGTAGGTATCATCCCCTGCTGTAGATAATGTAGGTATAATCCACTGCTGTATATACTGTAGGTATCATCCCCTGCTGTAGATACTGTAGGTATCATCCCCTGCTGTAGATACTGTAGGTATCACCCCCTTCTGTAGATACTGTAGGTATCATCCCCTGCTGTAGATACTGTAGGTGTCACCCCCTGCTGTAGATACTGTAGGTGTCATCCCCTGCTGTAGATACTGTAGGTATCATCGCCGCCTGTAGATACTGTAGGTACCATCCCCGCCTGTAGATACTGTAGGTATCATCCCCGCCTGCAGATACTGTAGGTATCATTCCCTGCTGTAGATACTGTAGGTATCATCCCCTGCTGTAGATACTGTAGGTATCATCCCCTGCTGTAGATACTGTAGGTATCATCCCCTGCTGTAGATACTGTAGGTATCATGCCCTGCTGTAGATACTGTAGGTATCATCCCTGCTGTAGATACTGTAGGTATCATCCCCTGCTGTAGATACTGTAGGTATCATCCACTGCTGTATATACTGTAGGTATCATCCCCTGCTGTAGATAATGTAGGTATCATACCCTGCTGTAGATACTGTAGGTATCATCCCCGCCTGCAGATACTGTAGGTATCATTCCCTGCTGTAGATACTGTAGGAATCAACCCCTGCTGTAGATACTGTAGGTATCATCCCCTGCTGTAGATACTGTAGGTATCATCCCCTGCTGTAGATACTGTAGTTATCATCCCCTGCTGTAGATACTGTAGGTATCATCCCCTGCTGTAGATACTGTAGGTATAATCTACTGCTGTATATACTGTAGGTATCATCCCCTGCTGTAGATAATGTAGGTATCATCCCCTGCTGTAGATAATGTAGGTATAATCCACTGCTGTATATACTGTAGATATCATCCCCTGCTGTAGATAATGTATGTATCATCCACTGCTTTAGATACTGTAGTATTCCCTGCTGTATATTCTGTAGGTATCCCCTGCTGTAGATACTGTCGGTATCCCCTGCTGTATATACTGTAGGTATCCCCTGCTGTAGATACTGTCGGTATTCACTGCTGTAGATGCTGTAGGTATCATCCCCTGCTGTAGATACTGTAGGTATCATCCCTTGCTGTACATACTGTAGGTATCATCCCCTGCTGTAGATACTGTAGGTGTCATCCCCTGCTGTAGATACTGTAGGTATCATCCCCTGCTGTAGATACTGTAGGTGTCATCCCCTGCTGTAGATACTGTAGGTATCATTCCCTGCTGTAGATACTGTAGTTATCATCCCCTGCTGTAGATACTGTAGGTATCATTTCCTGCTGTAGCTACAGTAGGTATCATTCCCTGCTGTAGATACTTTAGGTATCATTCCCTGCTGTAGATACTGTAGGTATCATCCCCTGCTGTAGATACTGTAGGTATCATCCCCTGCTGTAGATACTGTAGGTATCATCCCCTGCTGTAGATACTGTAGGTATCATCCCCTGCTGTAGATACTGTAGGTGTCATCCCCTGCTGTAGATACTGTAGGTATCATCCCCTGCTGTAGATACTGTAGGTATCATCCCCTGCTGTAGATATTGTAGGTATCATCCCCTGCTGTAGATACTGTAGGTGTCATCCCCTGCTGTAGATACTGTAGGTGTCATTCCCTGCTGTAGATACTGTAGTTATCATTCCCTGCTGTAGATACTGTAGGTATCATCCCCTGCTATATATACTGTATGTATCATCCCCTGCTGTAGATACTGTCGGTATCATCCCCTACTGTAGATACTGTCGGTATCCTCTGCTGTAGATACTGTAGGTATCATCCCCTGCTGTAGCTACAGTAGGTATCATTCCCTGCTGTAGATACTGTAGGTATCATCCCCTGCTGTAGATACTGTAGGTATCATCCCCTGCTGTAGATACTGTAGGTATCATCCCCTGCTGTAGATACTGTAGGTATCACCCCCTGCTGTAGATACTGTAGGTATCATCCCCTGCTGTAGATACTGTAGGTATCATCCCCTGCTGTAGATACTGTAGGTATCATCCCCTGCTGTAGATACTGTAGGTATCATCCCTTGCTGTATATACTGTAGGTATCATCCCCTGCTGTAGATACTGTAGGTGTCATCCCCTGCTGTAGATACTGTAGGTATCATCCCCTGCTATATATACTGTATGTATCATCCCCTGCTGTAGATACTGTCGGTATCATCCCCTACTGTAGATACTGTCGGTATCCTCTGCTGTAGATACTGTAGGTATCATCCCCTGCTGTAGCTACAGTAGGTATCATTCCCTGCTGTAGATACTGTAGGTATCACCCCCTGCTGTAGATACTGTAGGTATCATCCCCTGCTGTAGATACTGTAGGTATCATCCCCTGCTGTAGATACTGTAGGTATCACCCCCTGCTGTAGATACTGTAGGTATCATCCCCTGCTGTAGATACTGTCGGTATCCTCTGCTGTAGATACTGTAGGTATCATCCCCTGCTGTAGATACTGTAGATATCATCCCCTGCTGTAGATACTGTAGGTATCATCCCCTGCTGTAGATACTGTAGGTATCATCCCATGCTGTATATACTGTAGGTATCATCCCCTGCTGTAGATACTGTAGGTGTCATCCCCTGCTGTAGATACTGTAGGTATCATCCCCTGCTGTAGATACTGTAGGTGTCATCCCCTGCTGTAGATAATGTAGGTATCATTCCCTGCTGTAGATACTGTAGTTATCATCCCCTGCTGTAGATACTGTAGGTATCATTTCCTGCTGTAGCTACAGTAGGTATCATTCCCTGCTGTAGATACTGTAGGTATCATCCCCTGCTGTAGATACTGTAGGTATCATCCCCTGCTGTAGATACTGTAGGTGTCATCCCCTGCTGTAGATACTGTAGGTATCACCCCCTGCTGTAGATACTGTAGGTATCTTCCCCTGCTGTAGATATTGTAGGTATCATCCCCTGCTGTAGATACTGTAGGTGTCATCCCCTGCTGTAGATACTGTAGGTGTCATCCCCTGCTGTAGATACTGTAGTTATCATTCCCTGCTGTAGATACTGTAGGTATCATCCCCTGCTGTAGATAATGTAGGTATCATACCCTGCTGTAGATACTGTAGGTATCATCCCCGCCTGCAGATACTGTAGGTATCATTCCCTGCTGTAGATACTGTAGGTATCATCCCCTGCTGTAGATTCTGTAGGTATCATTTCCTGCTGTAGCTACAGTAGGTATCATTCCCTGCTGTAGATACTGTAGGTATCATCCCCTGCTGTAGATACTGTAGGTATCATCCCCTGCTGTAGATACTGTAGGTATCATCCCCTGCTGTAGATACTGTAGGTATCATCCCCTGCTGTAGATACTGTAGGTATCATCCCCTGCTGTAGATACTGTAGGTGTCATCCCCTGCTGTAGATACTGTAGGTATCATCCCCTGCTGTAGATACTGTAGGTATCATCCCCTGCTGTAGATATTGTAGGTATCATCCCCTGCTGTAGATACTGTAGGTGTCATCCCCTGCTGTAGATACTGTAGGTGTCATCCCCTGCTGTAGATACTGTAGTTATCATTCCCTGCTGTAGATACTGTAGGTATCATCCCCTGCTATATATACTGTATGTATCATCCCCTGCTGTAGATACTGTCGGTATCATCCCCTACTGTAGATACTGTCGGTATCCTCTGCTGTAGATACTGTAGGTATCATCCCCTGCTGTAGCTACAGTAGGTATCATTCCCTGCTGTAGATACTGTAGGTATCATCCCCTGCTGTAGATACTGTAGGTATCATCCCCTGCTGTAGATACTGTAGGTATCATCCCCTGCTGTAGATACTGTAGGTATCACCCCCTGCTGTAGATACTGTAGGTATCATCCCCTGCTGTAGATACTGTAGGTATCATCCCCTGCTGTAGATACTGTAGGTATCATCCCCTACTGTAGATACTGTCGGTATCCTCTGCTGTAGATACTGTAGGTATCATCCCCTGCTGTAGATACTGTAGATATCATCCCCTGCTGTAGATACTGTAGGTATCATCCCCTGCTGTAGATACTGTAGGTATCATCCCTTGCTGTATATACTGTAGGTATCATCCCCTGCTGTAGATACTGTAGGTGTCATCCCCTGCTGTAGATACTGTAGGTATCATCTCCTGCTGTAGATACTGTAGGTGTCATCCCCTGCTGTAGATAATGTAGGTATCATTCCCTGCTGTAGATACTGTAGTTATCATCCCCTGCTGTAGATACTGTAGGTATCATTTCCTGCTGTAGCTACAGTAGGTATCATTCCCTGCTGTAGATACTGTAGGTATCATCCCCTGCTGTAGATACTGTAGGTATCATCCCCTGCTGTAGATACTGTAGGTGTCATCCCCTGCTGTAGATACTGTAGGTATCATCCCCTGCTGTAGATACTGTAGGTATCATCCCCTGCTGTAGATATTGTAGGTATCATCCCCTGCTGTAGATACTGTAGGTGTCATCCCCTGCTGTAGATACTGTAGGTGTCATCCCCTGCTGTAGATACTGTAGTTATCATTCCCTGCTGTAGATACTGTAGGTATCTGTAGATACTGTAGGTACCCCTACCTGTCCCAGACCTGCTGTTTTAAACTCTAATGATCGGCTATGAAAAGCCAACTGAGATTTATTCCTGATTATTATTTGACCATGCTTGTCACTTATGAACATTTTTGAACATCTTGGCATGGTTCTGTTATAATCTCCACCCGGCACAGCCAGAAGAGGACTGGCCACCCCTCATAGCCTGGTTCCTCTCTAGGTTTCTTCCTAGGTTTTGCCTTTCTAGGGAGTTTTTCCTAGCCACCGTGCTTCTACACCTGCATTACTAGCTGTTTGGGGTTTTAGGCTGGGTTTCTGTACAGCACTTCGAGATATTAGCTGATGTAAGAAGGGCTATATAAAATAAAATTGATTGATTGATTGATTGATTGATCATCCCCTGCTGTAGATAATGTAGGTATCATACCCTGCTGTAGATACTGTAGGTATCATCCCCGCCTGCAGATACTGTAGGTATCATTCCCTGCTGTAGATACTGTAGGTATCATCCCCTGCTGTAGATACTGTAGGTATCATCCCCTGCTGTAGATACTGTAGGTATAATCCACTGCTGTATATACTGTAGGTATCATCCCCTGCTGTAGATAATGTAGGTATCATCCCCTGCTGTAGATAATGTAGGTATAATCCACTGCTGTATATACTGTAGATATCATCCCCTGCTGTAGATAATGTATGTATCATCCACTGCTTTAGATACTGTAGTATTCCCTGCTGTATATTCTGTAGGTATCCCCTGCTGTAGATACTGTCGGTATCCCCTGCTGTATATACTGTAGGTATCCCCTGCTGTAGATACTGTCGGTATTCACTGCTGTAGATGCTGTAGGTATCATCCCCTGCTGTAGATACTGTAGGTATCATCCCTTGCTGTATATACTGTAGGTATCATCCCCTGCTGTAGATACTGTAGGTGTCATCCCCTGCTGTAGATACTGTAGGTATCATCCCCTGCTGTAGATACTGTAGGTGTCATCCAATGCTGTAGATACTGTAGGTATCATTCCCTGCTGTAGATACTGTAGTTATCATCCCCTGCTGTAGATACTGTAGGTATCATTTCCTGCTGTAGCTACAGTAGGTATCATTCCCTGCTGTAGATACTGTAGGTATCATCCCCTGCTGTAGATACTGTAGGTATCATCCCCTGCTGTAGATACTGTAGGTGTCATCCCCTGCTGTAGATACTGTAGGTATCACCCCCTGCTGTAGATACTGTAGGTATCATCCCCTGCTGTAGATATTGTAGGTATCATCCCCTGCTGTAGATACTGTAGGTGTCATCCCCTGCTGTAGATACTGTAAGTGTCATCCCCTGCTGTAGATACTGTAGTTATCATTCCCTGCTGTAGATACTGTAGGTATCATCCCCTGCTGTAGATAATGTAGGTATCATACCCTGCTGTAGATACTGTAGGTATCATCCCCGCCTGCAGATACTGTAGGTATCATTCCCTGCTGTAGATACTGTAGGTATCATCCCCTGCTGTAGATACTGTAGGTATCATTTCCTGCTGTAGCTACAGTAGGTATCATTCCCTGCTGTAGATACTGTAGGTATCATCCCCTGCTGTAGATACTGTAGGTATCATCCCCTGCTGTAGATACTGTAGGTATCATCCCCTGCTGTAGATACTGTAGGTATCATCCCCTGCTGTAGATACTGTAGGTATCATCCCCTGCTGTAGATACTGTAGGTGTAATCCCCTGCTGTAGATACTGTAGGTATCATCCCCTGCTGTAGATACTGTAGGTATCATCCCCTGCTGTAGATATTGTAGGTATCATCCCCTGCTGTAGATACTGTAGGTGTCATCCCCTGCTGTAGATACTGTAGGTGTCATCCCCTGCTGTAGATACTGTAGTTATCATTCCCTGCTGTAGATACTGTAGGTATCATCCCCTGCTATATATACTGTATGTATCATCCCCTGCTGTAGATACTGTCGGTATCATCCCCTACTGTAGATACTGTCGGTATCCTCTGCTGTAGATACTGTAGGTATCATCCCCTGCTGTAGCTACAGTAGGTATCATTCCCTGCTGTAGATACTGTAGGTATCATCCCCTGCTGTAGATACTGTAGGTATCATCCCCTGCTGTAGATACTGTAGGTATCATCCCCTGCTGTAGATACTGTAGGTATCACCCCCTGCTGTAGATACTGTAGGTATCATCCCCTGCTGTAGATACTGTAGGTATCATCCCCTGCTGTAGATACTGTAGGTATCATCCCCTACTGTAGATACTGTCGGTATCCTCTGCTGTAGATACTGTAGGTATCATCCCCTGCTGTAGATACTGTAGATATCATCCCCTGCTGTAGATACTGTAGGTATCATCCCCTGCTGTAGATACTGTAGGTATCATCCCTTGCTGTATATACTGTAGGTATCATCCCCTGCTGTAGATACTGTAGGTGTCATCCCCTGCTGTAGATACTGTAGGTATCATCCCCTGCTGTAGATACTGTAGGTGTCATCCCCTGCTGTAGATAATGTAGGTATCATTCCCTGCTGTAGATACTGTAGTTATCATCCCCTGCTGTAGATACTGTAGGTATCATTTCCTGCTGTAGCTACAGTAGGTATCATTCCCTGCTGTAGATACTGTAGGTATCATCCCCTGCTGTAGATACTGTAGGTATCATCCCCTGCTGTAGATACTGTAGGTGTCATACCCTGCTGTAGATACTGTAGGTATCATCCCCTGCTGTAGATACTGTAGGTATCATCCCCTGCTGTAGATATTGTAGGTATCATCCCCTGCTGTAGATACTGTAGGTGTCATCCCCTGCTGTAGATACTGTAGGTGTCATCCCCTGCTGTAGATACTGTAGTTATCATTCCCTGCTGTAGATACTGTAGGTATCTGTAGATACTGTAGGTACCCCTACCTGTCCCAGACCTGCTGTTTTAAACTCTAATGATCGGCTATGAAAAGCCAACTGAGATTTATTCCTGATTATTATTTGACCATGCTTGTCACTTATGAACATTTTTGAACATCTTGGCATGGTTCTGTTATAATCTCCACCCGGCACAGCCAGAAGAGGACTGGCCACCCCTCATAGCCTGGTTCCTCTCTAGGTTTCTTCCTAGGTTTTGCCTTTCTAGGGAGTTTTTCCTAGCCACCGTGCTTCTACACCTGCATTACTAGCTGTTTGGGGTTTTAGGCTGGGTTTCTGTACAGCACTTCGAGATATTAGCTGATGTAAGAAGGGCTATATAAAATAAAATTGATTGATTGATTGATTGATTGATCATCCCCTGCTGTAGATAATGTAGGTATCATACCCTGCTGTAGATACTGTAGGTATCATCCCCGCCTGCAGATACTGTAGGTATCATTCCCTGCTGTAGATACTGTAGGTATCATCCCCTGCTGTAGATACTGTAGGTATCATCCCCTGCTGTAGATACTGTAGGTATAATCCACTGCTGTATATACTGTAGGTATCATCCCCTGCTGTAGATAATGTAGGTATCATCCCCTGCTGTAGATAATGTAGGTATAATCCACTGCTGTATATACTGTAGATATCATCCCCTGCTGTAGATAATGTATGTATCATCCACTGCTTTAGATACTGTAGTATTCCCTGCTGTATATTCTGTAGGTATCCCCTGCTGTAGATACTGTCGGTATCCCCTGCTGTATATACTGTAGGTATCCCCTGCTGTAGATACTGTCGGTATTCACTGCTGTAGATGCTGTAGGTATCATCCCCTGCTGTAGATACTGTAGGTATCATCCCTTGCTGTATATACTGTAGGTATCATCCCCTGCTGTAGATACTGTAGGTGTCATCCCCTGCTGTAGATACTGTAGGTATCATCCCCTGCTGTAGATACTGTAGGTGTCATCCAATGCTGTAGATACTGTAGGTATCATTCCCTGCTGTAGATACTGTAGTTATCATCCCCTGCTGTAGATACTGTAGGTATCATTTCCTGCTGTAGCTACAGTAGGTATCATTCCCTGCTGTAGATACTGTAGGTATCATCCCCTGCTGTAGATACTGTAGGTATCATCCCCTGCTGTAGATACTGTAGGTATCATCCCCTGCTGTAGATACTGTAGGTATCATCCCCTGCTGTAGATACTGTAGGTATCACCCCCTGCTGTAGATACTGTAGGTATCATCCCCTGCTGTAGATACTGTAGGTATCATCCCCTGCTGTAGATACTGTAGGTATCATCCCCTGCTGTAGATACTGTAGGTATCATCCCCTGCTGTAGATATTGTAGGTATCATCCCCTGCTGTAGATACTGTAGGTGTCATCCCCTGCTGTAGATACTGTAGGTGTCATCCCCTGCTGTAGATACTGTAGTTATCATTCCCTGCTGTAGATACTGTAGGTATCATCCCCTGCTATATATACTGTATGTATCATCCCCTGCTGTAGATACTGTCGGTATCATCCCCTACTGTAGATACTGTCGGTATCCTCTGCTGTAGATACTGTAGGTATCATCCCCTGCTGTAGATACTGTAGATATCATCCGCTGCTGTAGATACTGTAGGTATCATCCCCTGCTGTAGATACTGTAGGTATCATCCCTTGCTGTATATACTGTAGGTATCATCCCCTGCTGTAGATACTGTAGGTGTCATCCCCTGCTGTAGATACTGTAGGTATCATCCCCTGCTGTAGATACTGTAGGTGTCATCCCCTGCTGTAGATAATGTAGGTATCATTCCCTGCTGTAGATACTGTAGTTATCATCCCCTGCTGTAGATACTGTAGGTATCATTTCCTGCTGTAGCTACAGTAGGTATCATTCCCTGCTGTAGATGCTGTAGGTATCATCCCCTGCTGTAGATACTGTAGGTATCATCCCCTGCTGTAGATACTGTAGGTGTCATCCCCTGCTGTAGATACTGTAGGTATCATCCCCTGCTGTAGATACTGTAGGTAGCATCCCCTGCTGTAGATATTGTAGGTATCATCCCCTGCTGTAGATACTGTAGGTGTCATCCCCTGCTGTAGATACTGTAGGTGTCATCCCCTGCTGTAGATACTGTAGTTATCATTCCCTGCTGTAGATACTGTAGGTATCATCCCCTGCTGTAGATAATGTAGATATCATACCCTGCTGTAGATACTGTAGGTATCATCCCCGCCTGCAGATACTGTAGGTATCATTCCCTGCTGTAGATACTGTAGGTGTCATCCCCTGCTGTAGATACTGTAGGTATCATCCCCTGCTGTAGATACTGTAGGTGTCATCCCCTGCTGTAGATAATGTAGGTATCATTCCCTGCTGTAGATACTGTAGGTATCATCCCCGCCTGCAGATACTGTAGGTATCATTCCCTGCTGTAGATACTGTAGGTGTCATCCCCTGCTGTAGATACTGTAGGTATCATCCCCTGCTGTAGATACTGTAGGTGTCATCCCCTGCTGTAGATAATGTAGGTATCATTCCCTGCTGTAGATACTGTAGGTATCATCCCCGCCTGCAGATACTGTAGGTATCATTCCCTGCTGTAGATACTGTAGGTGTCATCCCCTGCTGTAGATATTGTCGGTATCATCCCCTACTGTAGATACTGTCGGTATCCTCTGCTGTAGATACTGTAGGTATCATCCCCTGCTGTAGCTACAGTAGGTATCATTCCCTGCTGTAGATACTGTAGGTATCATCCCCTGCTGTAGATACTGTAGGTATCATCCCCTGCTGTAGATACTGTAGGTATCATCCCCTGCTGTAGATACTGTAGGTATCACCCCCTGCTGTAGATACTGTAGGTATCATCCCCTGCTGTAGATACTGTAGGTATCATCCCCTGCTGTAGATACTGTAGGTATCATCCCCTACTGTAGATACTGTCGGTATCCTCTGCTGTAGATACTGTAGGTATCATCCCCTGCTGTAGATACTGTAGATATCATCCCCTGCTGTAGATACTGTAGGTATATTCCCCTGCTGTAGATACTGTAGGTATCATCCCTTGCTGTATATACTGTAGGTATCATCCCCTGCTGTAGATACTGTAGGTGTCATCCCCTGCTGTTGATACTGTAGGTATCATCCCCTGCTGTAGATACTGTAGGTGTCATCCCCTGCTGTAGATAATGTAGGTATCATTCCCTGCTGTAGATACTGTAGTTATCATCCCCTGCTGTAGATACTGTAGGTATCATTTCCTGCTGTAGCTACAGTAGGTATCATTCCCTGCTGTAGATACTGTAGGTATCATCCCCTGCTGTAGATACTGTAGGTATCATCCCCTGCTGTAGATACTGTAGGTGTCATCCCCTGCTGTAGATACTGTAGGTATCATCCCCTGCTGTAGATACTGTAGGTATCATCCCCTGCTGTAGATATTGTAGGTATCATCCCCTGCTGTAGATACTGTAGGTGTCATCCCCTGCTGTAGATACTGTAGGTGTCATCCCCTGCTGTAGATACTGTAGTTATCATTCCCTGCTGTAGATACTGTAGGTATCATCCCCTGCTGTAGATAATGTAGGTATCATACCCTGCTGTAGATACTGTAGGTATCATCCCCGCCTGCAGATACTGTAGGTATCATTCCCTGCTGTAGATACTGTAGGTATCATCCCCTGCTGTAGATACTGTAGGTATCATCCCCTGCTGTAGATACTGTAGGTATAATCCACTGCTGTATATACTGTAGGTATCATCCCCTGCTGTAGATAATGTAGGTATCATCCCCTGCTGTAGATAATGTAGGTATAATCCACTGCTGTATATACTGTAGATATCATCCCCTGCTGTAGATAATGTATGTATCATCCACTGCTTTAGATACTGTAGTATTCCCTGCTGTATATTCTGTAGGTATCCCCTGCTGTAGATACTGTCGGTATCCCCTGCTGTATATACTGTAGGTATCCCCTGCTGTAGATACTGTCGGTATTCACTGCTGTAGATGCTGTAGGTATCATCCCCTGCTGTAGATACTGTAGGTATCATCCCTTGCTGTATATACTGTAGGTATCATCCCCTGCTGTAGATACTGTCGGTATTCACTGCTGTAGATGCTGTAGGTATCATCCCCTGCTGTAGATACTGTAGGTATCATCCCTTGCTGTATATACTGTAGGTATCATCCCCTGCTGTAGATACTGTAGGTGTCATCCCCTGCTGTAGATACTGTAGGTATCATCCCCTGCTGTAGATACTGTAGGTGTCATCCAATGCTGTAGATACTGTAGGTATCATTCCCTGCTGTAGATACTGTAGTTATCATCCCCTGCTGTAGATACTGTAGGTATCATTTCCTGCTGTAGCTACAGTAGGTATCATTCCCTGCTGTAGATACTGTAGGTATCATCCCCTGCTGTAGATACTGTAGGTATCATCCCCTGCTGTAGATACTGTAGGTATCATCCCCTGCTGTAGATACTGTAGGTATCATCCCCTGCTGTAGATACTGTAGGTATCACCCCCTGCTGTAGATACTGTAGGTATCATCCCCTGCTGTAGATACTGTAGGTATCATCCCCTGCTGTAGATACTGTAGGTATCATCCCCTGCTGTAGATACTGTAGGTATCATCCCCTGCTGTAGATATTGTAGGTATCATCCCCTGCTGTAGATACTGTAGGTGTCATCCCCTGCTGTAGATACTGTAGGTGTCATCCCCTGCTGTAGATACTGTAGTTATCATTCCCTGCTGTAGATACTGTAGGTATCATCCCCTGCTATATATACTGTATGTATCATCCCCTGCTGTAGATACTGTCGGTATCATCCCCTACTGTAGATACTGTCGGTATCCTCTGCTGTAGATACTGTAGGTATCATCCCCTGCTGTAGATACTGTAGATATCATCCCCTGCTGTAGATACTGTAGGTATCATCCCCTGCTGTAGATACTGTAGGTATCATCCCTTGCTGTATATACTGTAGGTATCATCCCCTGCTGTAGATACTGTAGGTGTCATCCCCTGCTGTAGATACTGTAGGTATCATCCCCTGCTGTAGATACTGTAGGTGTCATCCCCTGCTGTAGATAATGTAGGTATCATTCCCTGCTGTAGATACTGTAGTTATCATCCCCTGCTGTAGATACTGTAGGTATCATTTCCTGCTGTAGCTACAGTAGGTATCATTCCCTGCTGTAGATGCTGTAGGTATCATCCCCTGCTGTAGATACTGTAGGTATCATCCCCTGCTGTAGATACTGTAGGTGTCATCCCCTGCTGTAGATACTGTAGGTATCATCCCCTGCTGTAGATACTGTAGGTAGCATCCCCTGCTGTAGATATTGTAGGTATCATCCCCTGCTGTAGATACTGTAGGTATCACCCCCTGCTGTAGATACTGTAGGTATCATCCCCTGCTGTAGATACTGTAGGTATCATCCCCTGCTGTAGATACTGTAGGTATCATCCCCTACTGTAGATACTGTCGGTATCCTCTGCTGTAGATACTGTAGGTATCATCCCCTGCTGTAGATACTGTAGATATCATCCCCTGCTGTAGATACTGTAGGTATATTCCCCTGCTGTAGATACTGTAGGTATCATCCCTTGCTGTATATACTGTAGGTATCATCCCCTGCTGTAGATACTGTAGGTGTCATCCCCTGCTGTTGATACTGTAGGTATCATCCCCTGCTGTAGATACTGTAGGTGTCATCCCCTGCTGTAGATAATGTAGGTATCATTCCCTGCTGTAGATACTGTAGTTATCATCCCCTGCTGTAGATACTGTAGGTATCATTTCCTGCTGTAGCTACAGTAGGTATCATTCCCTGCTGTAGATACTGTAGGTATCATCCCCTGCTGTAGATACTGTAGGTATCATCCCCTGCTGTAGATACTGTAGGTGTCATCCCCTGCTGTAGATACTGTAGGTATCATCCCCTGCTGTAGATACTGTAGGTATCATCCCCTGCTGTAGATATTGTAGGTATCATCCCCTGCTGTAGATACTGTAGGTGTCATCCCCTGCTGTAGATACTGTAGGTGTCATCCCCTGCTGTAGATACTGTAGTTATCATTCCCTGCTGTAGATACTGTAGGTATCATCCCCTGCTGTAGATAATGTAGGTATCATACCCTGCTGTAGATACTGTAGGTATCATCCCCGCCTGCAGATACTGTAGGTATCATTCCCTGCTGTAGATACTGTAGGTATCATCCCCTGCTGTAGATACTGTAGGTATCATCCCCTGCTGTAGATACTGTAGGTATAATCCACTGCTGTATATACTGTAGGTATCATCCCCTGCTGTAGATAATGTAGGTATCATCCCCTGCTGTAGATAATGTAGGTATAATCCACTGCTGTATATACTGTAGATATCATCCCCTGCTGTAGATAATGTATGTATCATCCACTGCTTTAGATACTGTAGTATTCCCTGCTGTATATTCTGTAGGTATCCCCTGCTGTAGATACTGTCGGTATCCCCTGCTGTATATACTGTAGGTATCCCCTGCTGTAGATACTGTCGGTATTCACTGCTGTAGATGCTGTAGGTATCATCCCCTGCTGTAGATACTGTAGGTATCATCCCTTGCTGTATATACTGTAGGTATCATCCCCTGCTGTAGATACTGTAGGTGTCATCCCCTGCTGTAGATACTGTAGGTATCATCCCCTGCTGTAGATACTGTAGGTGTCATCCAATGCTGTAGATACTGTAGGTATCATTCCCTGCTGTAGATACTGTAGTTATCATCCCCTGCTGTAGATACTGTAGGTATCATTTCCTGCTGTAGCTACAGTAGGTATCATTCCCTGCTGTAGATACTGTAGGTATCATCCCCTGCTGTAGATACTGTAGGTATCATCCCCTGCTGTAGATACTGTAGGTATCATCCCCTGCTGTAGATACTGTAGGTATCATCCCCTGCTGTAGATACTGTAGGTATCACCACCTGCTGTAGATACTGTAGGTATCATCCCCTGCTGTAGATACTGTAGGTATCATCCCCTGCTGTAGATACTGTAGGTATCATCCCCTGCTGTAGATACTGTAGGTATCATCCCCTGCTGTAGGTATTGTAGGTATCATCCCCTGCTGTAGATACTGTAGGTGTCATCCCCTGCTGTAGATACTGTAGGTGTCATCCCCTGCTGTAGATACTGTAGTTATCATTCCCTGCTGTAGATACTGTAGGTATCATCCCCTGCTATATATACTGTATGTATCATCCCCTGCTGTAGATACTGTCGGTATCATCCCCTACTGTAGATACTGTCGGTATCCTCTGCTGTAGATACTGTAGGTATCATCCCCTGCTGTAGATACTGTAGATATCATCCCCTGCTGTAGATACTGTAGGTATCATCCCCTGCTGTAGATACTGTAGGTATCATCCCTTGCTGTATATACTGTAGGTATCATCCCCTGCTGTAGATACTGTAGGTGTCATCCCCTGCTGTAGATACTGTAGGTATCATCCCCTGCTGTAGATACTGTAGGTGTCATCCCCTGCTGTAGATAATGTAGGTATCATTCCCTGCTGTAGATACTGTAGTTATCATCCCCTGCTGTAGATACTGTAGGTATCATTTCCTGCTGTAGCTACAGTAGGTATCATTCCCTGCTGTAGATGCTGTAGGTATCATCCCCTGCTGTAGATACTGTAGGTATCATCCCCTGCTGTAGATACTGTAGGTGTCATCCCCTGCTGTAGATACTGTAGGTATCATCCCCTGCTGTAGATACTGTAGGTAGCATCCCCTGCTGTAGATATTGTAGGTATCATCCCCTGCTGTAGATACTGTAGGTGTCATCCCCTGCTGTAGATACTGTAGGTGTCATCCCCTGCTGTAGATACTGTAGTTATCATTCCCTGCTGTAGATACTGTAGGTATCATCCCCTGCTGTAGATAATGTAGGTATCATACCCTGCTGTAGATACTGTAGGTATCATCCCCGCCTGCAGATACTGTAGGTATCATTCCCTGCTGTAGATACTGTAGGTATCATCCCCTGCTGTAGATACTGTAGGTATCATCCCCTGCTGTAGATACTGTAGGTATCATCCCCTGCTGTAGATACTGTAGGTATCATCCCCTGCTGTAGATACTGTAGGTATCATCCCCTGCTGTAGATACTGTAGGTGTCATCCCCTGCTGTAGATACTGTAGGTATCATCCCCTGCTGTAGATACTGTAGGTATCATCCCCTGCTGTAGATATTGTAGGTATCATCCCCTGCTGTAGATACTGTAGGTGTCATCCCCTGCTGTAGATACTGTAGGTGTCATCCCCTGCTGTAGATACTGTAGTTATCATTCCCTGCTGTAGATACTGTAGGTATCATCCCCTGCTATATATACTGTATGTATCATCCCCTGCTGTAGATACTGTCGGTATCATCCCCTACTGTAGATACTGTCGGTATCCTCTGCTGTAGATACTGTAGGTATCATCCCCTGCTGTAGCTACAGTAGGTATCATTCCCTGCTGTAGATACTGTAGGTATCATCCCCTGCTGTAGATACTGTAGGTATCATCCCCTGCTGTAGATACTGTAGGTATCATCCCCTGCTGTAGATACTGTAGGTATCACCCCCTGCTGTAGATACTGTAGGTATCATCCCCTGCTGTAGATACTGTCGGTATCCTCTGCTGTAGATACTGTAGGTATCATCCCCTGCTGTAGATACTGTAGATATCATCCCCTGCTGTAGATACTGTAGGTATCATCCCCTGCTGTAGATACTGTAGGTATCATCCCATGCTGTATATACTGTAGGTATCATCCCCTGCTGTAGATACTGTAGGTGTCATCCCCTGCTGTAGATACTGTAGGTATCATCCCCTGCTGTAGATACTGTAGGTGTCATCCCCTGCTGTAGATAATGTAGGTATCATTCCCTGCTGTAGATACTGTAGGTATCATTTCCTGCTGTAGCTACAGTAGGTATCATTCCCTGCTGTAGATACTGTAGGTATCATCCCCTGCTGTAGATACTGTAGGTATCATCCCCTGCTGTAGATACTGTAGGTGTCATCCCCTGCTGTAGATACTGTAGGTATCATCCCCTGCTGTAGATACTGTAGGTATCATCCCCTGCTGTAGATATTGTAGGTATCATCCCCTGCTGTAGATACTGTAGGTGTCATCCAATGCTGTAGATACTGTAGGTGTCATCCCATGCTGTAGATACTGTAGTTATCATTCCCTGCTGTAGATACTGTAGGTATCATCCCCTGCTGTAGATAATGTAGGTATCATACCCTGCTGTAGATACTGTAGGTATCATCCCCGCCTGCAGATACTGTAGGTATCATTCCCTGCTGTAGATACTGTAGGTATCATCCCCTGCTGTAGATACTTTAGGTATCATTTCCTGCTGTAGCTACAGTAGGTATCATTCCCTGCTGTAGATACTGTAGGTATCATCCCCTGCTGTAGATACTGTAGGTATCATCCCCTGCTGTAGATACTGTAGGTATCATCCCCTGCTGTAGATACTGTAGGTATCATCCCCTGCTGTAGATACTGTAGGTATCATCCCCTGCTGTAGATACTGTAGGTGTCATCCCCTGCTGTAGATACTGTAGGTATCATCCCCTGCTGTAGATACTGTAGGTATCATCCCCTGCTGTAGATATTGTAGGTATCATCCCCTGCTGTAGATACTGTAGGTGTCATCCCCTGCTGTAGATACTGTAGGTGTCATCCCCTGCTGTAGATACTGTAGTTATCATTCCCTGCTGTAGATACTGTAGGTATCATCCCCTGCTATATATACTGTATGTATCATCCCCTGCTGTAGATACTGTCGGTATCATCCCCTACTGTAGATACTGTCGGTATCCTCTGCTGTAGATACTGTAGGTATCATCCCCTGCTGTAGCTACAGTAGGTATCATTCCCTGCTGTAGATACTGTAGGTATCATCCCCTGCTGTAGATACTGTAGGTATCATCCCCTGCTGTAGATACTGTAGGTATCATCCCCTGCTGTAGATACTGTAGGTATCACCCCCTGCTGTAGATACTGTAGGTATCATCCCCTGCTGTAGATACTGTAGGTATCATCCCCTGCTGTAGATACTGTAGGTATCATCCCCTGCTGTAGATACTGTAGGTATCATCCCCTGCTGTAGATACTGTAGGTATCATCCCCTGCTGTAGATACTGTAGGTGTCATCCCCTGCTGTAGATACTGTAGGTATCATCCCCTGCTGTAGATACTGTAGGTATCATCCCCTGCTGTAGATATTGTAGGTATCATCCCCTGCTGTAGATACTGTAGGTGTCATCCCCTGCTGTAGATACTGTAGGTGTCATCCCCTGCTGTAGATACTGTAGTTATCATTCCCTGCTGTAGATACTGTAGGTATCATCCCCTGCTATATATACTGTATGTATCATCCCCTGCTGTAGATACTGTCGGTATCATCCCCTACTGTAGATACTGTCGGTATCCTCTGCTGTAGATACTGTAGGTATCATCCCCTGCTGTAGCTACAGTAGGTATCATTCCCTGCTGTAGATACTGTAGGTATCATCCCCTGCTGTAGATACTGTAGGTATCATCCCCTGCTGTAGATACTGTAGGTATCATCCCCTGCTGTAGATACTGTAGGTATCACCCCCTGCTGTAGATACTGTAGGTATCATCCCCTGCTGTAGATACTGTAGGTATCATCCCCTGCTGTAGATACTGTAGGTATCATCCCCTGCTGTAGATACTGTAGGTATCATCCCCTGCTGTAGATATTGTAGGTATCATCCCCTGCTGTAGATACTGTAGGTGTCATCCCCTGCTGTAGATACTGTAGGTGTCATCCCCTGCTATAGATACTGTATGTATCATCCCCTGCTGTAGATACTGTCGGTATCATCCCCTACTGTAGATACTGTCGGTATCCTCTGCTGTAGATACTGTAGGTATCATCCCCTGCTGTAGATACTGTAGATATCATCCCCTGCTGTAGATACTGTAGGTATCATCCCCTGCTGTAGATACTGTAGGTATCATCCCTTGCTGTATATACTGTAGGTATCATCCCCTGCTGTAGATACTGTAGGTATCATCCCCTGCTGTAGATACTGTAGGTGTCATCCCCTGCTGTAGATAATGTAGGTATCATTCCCTGCTGTAGATACTGTAGTTATCATCCCCTGCTGTAGATACTGTAGGTATCATTTCCTGCTGTAGCTACAGTAGGTATCATTCCCTGCTGTAGATACTGTAGGTATCATCCCCTGCTGTAGATACTGTAGGTATCATCCCCTGCTGTAGATACTGTAGGTGTCATCCCCTGCTGTAGATACTGTAGGTATCATCCCCTGCTGTAGATACTGTAGGTATCATCCCCTGCTGTAGATATTGTAGGTATCATCCCCTGCTGTAGATACTGTAGGTGTCATCCCCTGCTGTAGATACTGTAGGTATCATCCCCTGCTGTAGATACTGTAGGTGTCATCCCCTGCTGTAGATACTGTAGGTATCATCCCCTGCTGTAGATACTGTAGGTATCATCCCCTGCTGTAGATATTGTAGGTATCATCCCCTGCTGTAGATACTGTAGGTGTCATCCCCTGCTGTAGATACTGTAGGTGTCATCCCCTGCTGTAGATACTGTAGTTATCATTCCCTGCTGTAGATACTGTAGGTATCATCCCCTGCTATATATACTGTATGTATCATCCCCTGCTGTAGATACTGTCGATATCATCCCCTACTGTAGATACTGTCGGTATCCTCTGCTGTAGATACTGTAGGTATCATCCCCTGCTGTAGCTACAGTAGGCATCATTCCCTGCTGTAGATACTGTAGGTATCATCCCCTGCTGTAGATACTGTAGGTATCATCCCCTGCTGTAGATACTGTAGGTATCATCCCCTGCTGTAGATACTGTAGGTATCACCCCCTGCTGTAGATACTGTAGGTATCATCCCCTGCTGTAGATACTGTAGGTATCATCCCCTGCTGTAGATACTGTAGGTATCATCCCCTGCTGTAGATACTGTAGGTATCATCCCCTGCTGTAGATATTGTAGGTATCATCCCCTGCTGTAGATACTGTAGGTGTCATCCCCTGCTGTAGATACTGTAGGTGTCATCCCCTGCTATTGATACTGTATGTATCATCCCCTGCTGTAGATACTGTCGGTATCATCCCCTACTGTAGATACTGTCGGTATCCTCTGCTGTAGATACTGTAGGTATCATCCCCTGCTGTAGATACTGTAGATATCATCCCCTGCTGTAGATACTGTAGGTATCATCCCCTGCTGTAGATACTGTAGGTATCATCCCTTGCTGTATATACTGTAGGTATCATCCCCTGCTGTAGATACTGTAGGTATCATCCCCTGCTGTAGATACTGTAGGTGTCATCCCCTGCTGTAGATAATGTAGGTATCATTCCCTGCTGTAGATACTGTAGTTATCATCCCCTGCTGTAGATACTGTAGGTATCATTTCCTGCTGTAGCTACAGTAGGTATCATTCCCTGCTGTAGATACTGTAGGTATCATCCCCTGCTGTAGATACTGTAGGTATCATCCCCTGCTGTAGATACTGTAGGTGTCATCCCCTGCTGTAGATACTGTAGGTATCATCCCCTGCTGTAGATACTGTAGGTATCATCCCCTGCTGTAGATATTGTAGGTATCATCCCCTGCTGTAGATACTGTAGGTGTCATCCCCTGCTGTAGATACTGTAGGTGTCATCCCCTGCTGTAGATACTGTAGTTATCATTCCCTGCTGTAGATACTGTAGGTATCATCCCCTGCTGTAGATAATGTAGGTATCATACCCTGCTGTAGATACTGTAGGTATCATCCCCGCCTGCAGATACTGTAGGTATCATTCCCTGCTGTAGATACTGTAGGTATCATCCCCTGCTGTAGATACTGTAGGTATCATCCCCTGCTGTAGATACTGTAGGTATAATCCACTGCTGTATATACTGTAGGTATCATCCCCTGCTGTAGATAATGTAGGTATCATCCCCTGCTGTAGATAATGTAGGTATAATCCACTGCTGTATATACTGTAGATATCATCCCCTGCTGTAGATAATGTATGTATCATCCACTGCTTTAGATACTGTAGTATTCCCTGCTGTATATTATGTAGGTATCCCCTGCTGTAGATACTGTCGGTATCCCCTGCTGTATATACTGTAGGTATCCCCTGCTGTAGATACTGTCGGTATTCACTGCTGTAGATGCTGTAGGTATCATCCCCTGCTGTAGATACTGTAGGTATCATCCCTTGCTGTATATACTGTAGGTATCATCCCCTGCTGTAGATACTGTAGGTGTCATCCCCTGCTGTAGATACTGTAGGTATCATCCCCTGCTGTAGATACTGTAGGTGTCATCCAATGCTGTAGATACTGTAGGTATCATCCCCTGCTGTAGATACTGTATGTATCATCCCCTGCTGTAGATACTGTAGGTATCATCCCCTGCTGTAGATACTGTAGGTATCATCCCCTGCTGTAGATATTGTAGGTATCATCCCCTGCTGTAGATACTGTAGGTGTCATCCCCTGCTGTAGATACTGTAGGTGTCATCCCCTGCTGTAGATACTGTAGTTATCATTCCCTGCTGTAGATACTGTAGGTATCATCCCCTGCTATAGATACTGTATGTATCATCCCCTGCTGTAGATACTGTCAGTATCATCCCCTACTGTAGATACTGTCGGTATCCTCTGCTGTAGATACTGTAGGTATCATCCCCTGCTGTAGATACTGTAGATATCATCCCCTGCTGTAGATACTGTAGGTATCATCCCCTGCTGTAGATACTGTAGGTATCATCCCTTGCTGTATATACTGTAGGTATCATCCCCTGCTGTAGATACTGTAGGTGTCATCCCCTGCTGTAGATACTGTAGGTATCATCCCCTGCTGTAGATACTGTAGGTGTCATCCCCTGCTGTAGATACTGTAGGTGTCATCCCCTGCTGTAGATACTGTAGGTATCATCCCCTGCTGTAGATACTGTAGGTATCATCCCCTGCTGTAGATATTGTAGGTATCATCCTCTGCTGTAGATACTGTAGGTGTCATCCCCTGCTGTAGATACTGTAGGTGTCATCCCCTGCTGTAGATACTGTAGTTATCATTCCCTGCTGTAGATACTGTAGGTATCATCCCCTGCTGTAGATATTGTAGGTATCATCCCCTGCTGTAGATACTGTAGGTGTCATCCCCTGCTGTAGATACTGTAGGTGTCATCCCCTGCTGTAGATACTGTAGTTATCATTCCCTGCTGTAGATACTGTAGGTATCATCCCCTGCTGTAGATACTGTAGGTATCATACCCTGCTGTAGATACTGTAGGTATCATCCCCGCCTGCAGATACTGTAGGTATCATTCCCTGCTGTAGATACTGTAGGTATCATCCCCTGCTGTAGATACTGTAGGTATCATTTCCTGCTGTAGCTACAGTAGGTATCATTCCCTGCTGTAGATACCGTAGGTATCATCCCCTGCTGTAGATACTGTAGGTATCATCCCCTGCTGTAGATACTGTAGGTATCATCCCCTGCTGTAGATACTGTAGGTATCATCCCCTGCTGTAGATACTGTAGGTATCATCCCCTGCTGTAGATACTGTAGGTGTCATCCCCTGCTGTAGATACTGTAGGTATCATCCCCTGCTGTAGATACTGTAGGTATCATCCCCTGCTGTAGATATTGTAGGTATCATCCCCTGCTGTAGATACTGTAGGTGTCATCCCCTGCTGTAGATACTGTAGGTGTCATCCCCTGCTGTAGATACTGTAGTTATCATTCCCTGCTGTAGATACTGTAGGTATCATCCCCTGCTATATATACTGTATGTATCATCCCCTGCTGTAGATACTGTCGGTATCATCCCCTACTGTAGATACTGTCGGTATCCTCTGCTGTAGATACTGTAGGTATCATCCCCTGCTGTAGCTACAGTAGGTATCATTCCCTGCTGTAGATACTGTAGGTATCATCCCCTGCTGTAGATACTGTAGGTATCATCCCCTGCTGTAGATACTGTAGGTATCATCCCCTGCTGTAGATACTGTAGGTATCACCCCCTGCTGTAGATACTGTAGGTATCATCCCCTGCTGTAGATACTGTCGGTATCCTCTGCTGTAGATACTGTAGGTATCATCCCCTGCTGTAGATACTGTAGATATCATCCCCTGCTGTAGATACTGTAGGTATCATCCCCTGCTGTAGATACTGTAGGTATCATCCCATGCTGTATATACTGTAGGTATCATCCCCTGCTGTAGATACTGTAGGTGTCATCCCCTGCTGTAGATACTGTAGGTATCATCCCCTGCTGTAGATACTGTAGGTGTCATCCCCTGCTGTAGATAATGTAGGTATCATTCCCTGCTGTAGATACTGTAGTTATCATCCCCTGCTGTAGATACTGTAGGTATCATTTCCTGCTGTAGCTACAGTAGGTATCATTCCCTGCTGTATATACTGTAGGTATCATCCCCTGCTGTAGATACTGTAGGTATCATCCCCTGCTGTAGATACTGTAGGTGTCATCCCCTGCTGTAGATAATGTAGGTATCATTCCCTGCTGTAGATACTGTAGTTATCATCCCCTGCTGTAGATACTGTAGGTATCATTTCCTGCTGTAGCTACAGTAGGTATCATTCCCTGCTGTAGATACTGTAGGTATCATCCCCTGCTGTAGATACTGTAGGTATCATCCCCTGCTGTAGATACTGTAGGTGTCATCCCCTGCTGTAGATACTGTAGGTATCATCCCCTGCTGTAGATACTGTAGGTATCATCCCCTGCTGTAGATATTGTAGGTATCATCCCCTGCTGTAGATACTGTAGGTGTCATCCCCTGCTGTAGATACTGTAGGTATCATCCCCTGCTGTAGATACTGTAGGTGTCATCCCCTGCTGTAGATACTGTAGGTATCATCCCCTGCTGTAGATACTGTAGGTATCATCCCCTGCTGTAGATATTGTAGGTATCATCCCCTGCTGTAGATACTGTAGGTGTCATCCCCTGCTGTAGATACTGTAGGTGTCATCCCCTGCTGTAGATACTGTAGTTATCATTCCCTGCTGTAGATACTGTAGGTATCATCCCCTGCTATATATACTGTATGTATCATCCCCTGCTGTAGATACTGTCGATATCATCCCCTACTGTAGATACTGTCGGTATCCTCTGCTGTAGATACTGTAGGTATCATCCCCTGCTGTAGCTACAGTAGGCATCATTCCCTGCTGTAGATACTGTAGGTATCATCCCCTGCTGTAGATACTGTAGGTATCATCCCCTGCTGTAGATACTGTAGGTATCATCCCCTGCTGTAGATACTGTAGGTATCACCCCCTGCTGTAGATACTGTAGGTATCATCCCCTGCTGTAGATACTGTAGGTATCATCCCCTGCTGTAGATACTGTAGGTATCATCCCCTGCTGTAGATACTGTAGGTATCATCCCCTGCTGTAGATATTGTAGGTATCATCCCCTGCTGTAGATACTGTAGGTGTCATCCCCTGCTGTAGATACTGTAGGTGTCATCCCCTGCTATTGATACTGTATGTATCATCCCCTGCTGTAGATACTGTCGGTATCATCCCCTACTGTAGATACTGTCGGTATCCTCTGCTGTAGATACTGTAGGTATCATCCCCTGCTGTAGATACTGTAGATATCATCCCCTGCTGTAGATACTGTAGGTATCATCCCCTGCTGTAGATACTGTAGGTATCATCCCTTGCTGTATATACTGTAGGTATCATCCCCTGCTGTAGATACTGTAGGTATCATCCCCTGCTGTAGATACTGTAGGTGTCATCCCCTGCTGTAGATAATGTAGGTATCATTCCCTGCTGTAGATACTGTAGTTATCATCCCCTGCTGTAGATACTGTAGGTATCATTTCCTGCTGTAGCTACAGTAGGTATCATTCCCTGCTGTAGATACTGTAGGTATCATCCCCTGCTGTAGATACTGTAGGTATCATCCCCTGCTGTAGATACTGTAGGTGTCATCCCCTGCTGTAGATACTGTAGGTATCATCCCCTGCTGTAGATACTGTAGGTATCATCCCCTGCTGTAGATATTGTAGGTATCATCCCCTGCTGTAGATACTGTAGGTGTCATCCCCTGCTGTAGATACTGTAGGTGTCATCCCCTGCTGTAGATACTGTAGTTATCATTCCCTGCTGTAGATACTGTAGGTATCATCCCCTGCTGTAGATAATGTAGGTATCATACCCTGCTGTAGATACTGTAGGTATCATCCCCGCCTGCAGATACTGTAGGTATCATTCCCTGCTGTAGATACTGTAGGTATCATCCCCTGCTGTAGATACTGTAGGTATCATCCCCTGCTGTAGATACTGTAGGTATAATCCACTGCTGTATATACTGTAGGTATCATCCCCTGCTGTAGATAATGTAGGTATCATCCCCTGCTGTAGATAATGTAGGTATAATCCACTGCTGTATATACTGTAGATATCATCCCCTGCTGTAGATAATGTATGTATCATCCACTGCTTTAGATACTGTAGTATTCCCTGCTGTATATTATGTAGGTATCCCCTGCTGTAGATACTGTCGGTATCCCCTGCTGTATATACTGTAGGTATCCCCTGCTGTAGATACTGTCGGTATTCACTGCTGTAGATGCTGTAGGTATCATCCCCTGCTGTAGATACTGTAGGTATCATCCCTTGCTGTATATACTGTAGGTATCATCCCCTGCTGTAGATACTGTAGGTGTCATCCCCTGCTGTAGATACTGTAGGTATCATCCCCTGCTGTAGATACTGTAGGTGTCATCCAATGCTGTAGATACTGTAGGTATCATCCCCTGCTGTAGATACTGTATGTATCATCCCCTGCTGTAGATACTGTAGGTATCATCCCCTGCTGTAGATACTGTAGGTATCATCCCCTGCTGTAGATATTGTAGGTATCATCCCCTGCTGTAGATACTGTAGGTGTCATCCCCTGCTGTAGATACTGTAGGTGTCATCCCCTGCTGTAGATACTGTAGTTATCATTCCCTGCTGTAGATACTGTAGGTATCATCCCCTGCTATAGATACTGTATGTATCATCCCCTGCTGTAGATACTGTCAGTATCATCCCCTACTGTAGATACTGTCGGTATCCTCTGCTGTAGATACTGTAGGTATCATCCCCTGCTGTAGATACTGTAGATATCATCCCCTGCTGTAGATACTGTAGGTATCATCCCCTGCTGTAGATACTGTAGGTATCATCCCTTGCTGTATATACTGTAGGTATCATCCCCTGCTGTAGATACTGTAGGTGTCATCCCCTGCTGTAGATACTGTAGGTATCATCCCCTGCTGTAGATACTGTAGGTGTCATCCCCTGCTGTAGATACTGTAGGTGTCATCCCCTGCTGTAGATACTGTAGGTATCATCCCCTGCTGTAGATACTGTAGGTATCATCCCCTGCTGTAGATATTGTAGGTATCATCCTCTGCTGTAGATACTGTAGGTGTCATCCCCTGCTGTAGATACTGTAGGTGTCATCCCCTGCTGTAGATACTGTAGTTATCATTCCCTGCTGTAGATACTGTAGGTATCATCCCCTGCTGTAGATATTGTAGGTATCATCCCCTGCTGTAGATACTGTAGGTGTCATCCCCTGCTGTAGATACTGTAGGTGTCATCCCCTGCTGTAGATACTGTAGTTATCATTCCCTGCTGTAGATACTGTAGGTATCATCCCCTGCTGTAGATACTGTAGGTATCATACCCTGCTGTAGATACTGTAGGTATCATCCCCGCCTGCAGATACTGTAGGTATCATTCCCTGCTGTAGATACTGTAGGTATCATCCCCTGCTGTAGATACTGTAGGTATCATTTCCTGCTGTAGCTACAGTAGGTATCATTCCCTGCTGTAGATACCGTAGGTATCATCCCCTGCTGTAGATACTGTAGGTATCATCCCCTGCTGTAGATACTGTAGGTATCATCCCCTGCTGTAGATACTGTAGGTATCATCCCCTGCTGTAGATACTGTAGGTATCATCCCCTGCTGTAGATACTGTAGGTGTCATCCCCTGCTGTAGATACTGTAGGTATCATCCCCTGCTGTAGATACTGTAGGTATCATCCCCTGCTGTAGATATTGTAGGTATCATCCCCTGCTGTAGATACTGTAGGTGTCATCCCCTGCTGTAGATACTGTAGGTGTCATCCCCTGCTGTAGATACTGTAGTTATCATTCCCTGCTGTAGATACTGTAGGTATCATCCCCTGCTATATATACTGTATGTATCATCCCCTGCTGTAGATACTGTCGGTATCATCCCCTACTGTAGATACTGTCGGTATCCTCTGCTGTAGATACTGTAGGTATCATCCCCTGCTGTAGCTACAGTAGGTATCATTCCCTGCTGTAGATACTGTAGGTATCATCCCCTGCTGTAGATACTGTAGGTATCATCCCCTGCTGTAGATACTGTAGGTATCATCCCCTGCTGTAGATACTGTAGGTATCACCCCCTGCTGTAGATACTGTAGGTATCATCCCCTGCTGTAGATACTGTCGGTATCCTCTGCTGTAGATACTGTAGGTATCATCCCCTGCTGTAGATACTGTAGATATCATCCCCTGCTGTAGATACTGTAGGTATCATCCCCTGCTGTAGATACTGTAGGTATCATCCCATGCTGTATATACTGTAGGTATCATCCCCTGCTGTAGATACTGTAGGTGTCATCCCCTGCTGTAGATACTGTAGGTATCATCCCCTGCTGTAGATACTGTAGGTGTCATCCCCTGCTGTAGATAATGTAGGTATCATTCCCTGCTGTAGATACTGTAGTTATCATCCCCTGCTGTAGATACTGTAGGTATCATTTCCTGCTGTAGCTACAGTAGGTATCATTCCCTGCTGTAGATACTGTATGTATCATCCCCTGCTGTAGATACTGTAGGTATCATCCCCTGCTGTAGATACTGTAGGTGTCATCCCCTGCTGTAGATACTGTAGGTATCATCCCCTGCTGTAGATACTGTAGGTATCATCCCCTGCTGTAGATATTGTAGGTATCTTCCCCTGCTGTAGATACTGTAGGTGTCATCCCCTGCTGTAGATACTGTAGGTGTCATCCCCTGCTGTAGATACTGTAGTTATCATTCCCTGCTGTAGATACTGTAGGTATCATCCCCTGCTGTAGATACTGTAGGTATCATACCCTGCTGTAGATACTGTAGGTATCATCCCCGCCTGCAGATACTGTAGGTATCATTCCCTGCTGTAGATACTGTAGGTATCATCCCCTGCTGTAGATACTGTAGGTATCATTTCCTGCTGTAGCTACAGTAGGTATCATTCCCTGCTGTAGATACTGTAGGTATCATCCCCTGCTGTAGATACTGTAGGTATCATCCCCTGCTGTAGATACTGTAGGTATCATCCCCTGCTGTAGATACTGTAGGTATCATCCCCTGCTGTAGATACTGTAGGTATCATCCCCTGCTGTAGATACTGTAGGTGTCATCCCCTGCTGTAGATACTGTAGGTATCATCCCCTGCTGTAGATACTGTAGGTATCATCCCCTGCTGTAGATATTGTAGGTATCATCCCCTGCTGTAGATACTGTAGGTGTCATCCCCTGCTTTAGATACTGTAGGTGTCATCCCCTGCTGTAGATACTGTAGTTATCATTCCCTGCTGTAGATACTGTAGGTATCATCCCCTGCTATATATACTGTATGTATCATCCCCTGCTGTAGATACTGTCGGTATCATCCCCTACTGTAGATACTGTCGGTATCCTCTGCTGTAGATACTGTAGGTATCATCCCCTGCTGTAGCTACAGTAGGTATCATTCCCTGCTGTAGATACTGTAGGTATCATCCCCTGCTGTAGATACTGTAGGTATCATCCCCTGCTGTAGATACTGTAGGTATCATCCCCTGCTGTAGATACTGTAGGTATCACCCCCTGCTGTAGATAATGTAGGTATCATCCCCTGCTGTAGATACTGTAGGTATCATCCCCTGCTGTAGATATCAATTTCAATCAATCAATTTTATTTTATATAGCCCTTCTTACATCAGCTTATATCTCGAAGTGCTGTACAGAAACCCAGCCTAAAACCCCAAACAGCTAGTAATGCAGGTGTAGAAGCACGGTGGCTAGGAAAAACTCCCTAGAAAGGCGAAAACCTAGGAAGAAACCTAGAGAGGAACCAGGCTATGAGGGGTGGCCAGTCCTCTTCTGGCTGTGCCGGGTGGAGATTATAACAGAACCATGCCAAGATGTTCAAAAATGTTCATAAGTGACAAGCATGGTCAAATAATAATCAGGAATAAATCTCAGTTGGCTTTTCATAGCCGATCATTAAGAGTTTGAAAACAGCAGGTCTGGGACAGGTAGGGGTTCCATAACCGCAGGCAGAACAGTTTAAACTGGAATAGCAGCAAGGCCAGGCGGACTGGGGACAGCAAGGAGTCACCACGGCCGGTAGTCCCGACGTATGGTCCTAGGGCTCAGGTCTCTCAGTTGGCTTTTCATAGCCGATCATTAAGAGTTGAAAACAGCAGGTCTGGGACAGGTAGGGGTTTCGTAGCCGCAGGCAGAACAGTTGAAACTGGAATAGCAGCAAGGCCAGGCGGACTGGGGACAGCAAGGTGTCATCATGCCCGGTAGTCCTGACGTATGGTCCTAGGGCTCAGGTTCTCAGAGAGAAAGAGAGAACGAGAGAATTAGAGAGAGCATACTTAAATTCACACATGACACTGGATAAGACAGGAGAAGTACTCCAGGTATAACCAACTAACCCCAGCCCCCCGACACATAAACTACTGCAGCATAAATACTGGAGGCTGAGACAGTAGGTATCTACAGATACTGTAGGTATCATCCCCTGCTGTAGATACTGTAGGTATCATCCCCTGCTGTAGATATTGTAGGTATCATCCCCTGCTGTAGATACTGTAGGTGTCATCCCCTGCTGTAGATACTGTAGGTGTCATCCCCTGCTGTAGATACTGTAGGTGTCATCCCCTGCTGTAGATACTGTAGGTATCATCCCCTGCTGTAGATACTGTAGGTGTCATCCAATGCTGTAGATACTGTAGGTATCATTCCCTGCTGTAGATACTGTAGTTATCATCCCCTGCTGTAGATACTGTAGGTATCATTTCCTGCTGTAGCTACAGTAGGTATCATTCCCTGCTGTAGATACTGTAGGTATCATCCCCTGCTGTAGATACTGTAGGTATCATCCCCTGCTGTAGATAATGTAGGTATCATCCCCTGCTGTAGATACTGTAGGTATCATCCCCTGCTGTAGCTACTGTAGGTATCATCCCCTGCTGTAGATACTGTAGGTGTCATCCCCTGCTGTAGATACTGTAGGTATCATCCCCTGCTGTAGATACTGTAGGTATCATCCCCTGCTGTAGATATTGTAGGTATCATCCCCTGCTGTAGATACTGTAGGTGTCATCCCCTGCTGTAGATACTGTAGGTGTCATCCCCTGCTGTAGATACTGTAGTTATCATTCCCTGCTGTAGATACTGTAGGTATCATCCCCTGCTATAGATACTGTATGTATCATCCCCTGCTGTAGATACTGTCGGTATCATCCCCTACTGTAGATACTGTCGGTATCCTCTGCTGTAGATACTGTAGGTATCATCCCCTGCTGTAGCTACAGTAGGTATCATTCCCTGCTGTAGATACTGTAGGTATCATCCCCTGCTGTAGATACTGTAGGTATCATCCCCTGCTGTAGATACTGTAGGTATCATCCCCTGCTGTAGATACTGTAGGTATCATCCCCTGCTGTAGATACTGTAGGTATCATCCCCTGCTGTAGATACTGTAGGTATCATCCCCTGCTGTAGATATTGTAGGTATCATCCCCTGCTGTAGATACTGTAGGTGTCATCCCCTGCTGTAGATACTGTAGGTGTCATCCACTGCTGTAGATACTGTAGTTATCATTCCCTGCTGTAGATACTGTATCATCCCCTGCTATAGATACTGTATGTATCATCCCCTGCTGTAGATACTGTCGGTATCCTCTGCTGTAGATACTGTAGGTATCATCCCCTGCTGTAGATACTGTAGATATCATCCCCTGCTGTAGATACTGTAGGTATCATCCCCTGCTGTAGATACTGTAGGTATCATCCCTTGCTGTATATACTGTAGGTATCATCCCCTGCTGTAGATACTGTAGGTGTCATCCCCTGCTGTAGATACTGTAGGTATCATCCCCTGCTGTAGATACTGTAGGTGTCATCCCCTGCTGTAGATAATGTAGGTATCATTCCCTGCTGTAGATACTGTAGTTATCATCCCCTGCTGTAGATACTGTAGGTATCATTTCCTGCTGTAGCTACAGTAGGTATCATTCCCTGCTGTAGATACTGTAGGTATCATCCCCTGCTGTAGATACTGTAGGTATCATCCCCTGCTGTAGATACTGTAGGTATCATCCCCTGCTGTAGATACTGTAGGTATCGTCCCCTGCTGTAGATACTGTAGGTATCATCCCCTGCTGTAGATACTGTAGGTGTCATCCCCTGCTGTAGATACTGTAGGTATCATCCCCTGCTGTAGATACTGTAGGTATCATCCCCTGCTGTAGATATTGTAGGTATCATCCCCTGCTGTAGATACTGTAGGTGTCATCACCTGCTGTAGATACTGTAGGTGTCATCCCCTGCTGTAGATACTGTAGTTATCATTCCCTGCTGTAGATACTGTAGGTATCATCCCCTGCTATAGATACTGTATGTATCATCCCCTGCTGTAGATACTGTCGGTATCATCCCCTACTGTAGATACTGTCGGTATCCTGTGCTGTAGATACTGTAGGTATCATCCCCTGCTGTAGCTACAGTAGGTATCATTCCCTGCTGTAGATACTGTAGGTATCATCCCCTGCTGTAGATACTGTAGGTATCATCCCCTGCTGTAGATACTGTAGGTATCATCCCCTGCTGTAGATACTGTAGGTATCATCCCCTGCTGTAGATACTGTAGGTATCATCCCCTGCTGTAGATACTGTAGGTATCATCCCCTGCTGTAGATATTGTAGGTATCATCCCCTGCTGTAGATACTGTAGGTGTCATCCCCTGCTGTAGATACTGTAGGTGTCATCCCCTGCTGTAGATACTGTAGTTATCATTCCCTGCTGTAGATACTGTAGGTATCATCCCCTGCTATAGATACTGTATGTATAATCCCCTGCTGTAGATACTGTCGGTCTCATCCCCTACTGTAGATACTGTCGGTATCCTCTGCTGTAGATACTGTAGGTATCATCCCCTGCTGTAGATACTGTAGATATCATCCCCTGCTGTAGATACTGTAGGTATCATCCCCTGCTGTAGATACTGTAGGTATCATCCCCTTCTGTAGATACTGTAGGTATCATCCCCTGCTGTAGATACTGTAGGTATCCTCCTCTGCTGTAGATACTGTAGGTATCATCCCCTGCTGTAGATACTGTAGGTATCATCCCCTGCTGTAGATACTGTAGGTATCATCACCTGCTGTAGATAATGTAGGTATAATCCACTGCTGTATATACTGTAGGTATCATCCCCTGCTGTAGATAATGTAGGTATCATCCCCTGCTGTAGATAATGTAGGTATAATCCACTGCTGTATATACTGTAGGTATCATCCCTTGCTGTAGATAATGTAGGTATCATCCACTGCTTTAGATACTGTAGTATTCCCTGCTGTAGATTCTGTAGGTATCATTTCCTATTGTAGATACTGTAGGTATCCCCTGCTGTAGATACTGTCGGTATCCCCTGCTGTATATACTGTAGGTATCCCCTGCTGTAGATATTGTAGCTATCATCCCCTTCTGTAGATACTGTAGGTATCATCCGTTGCTGTATATACTGTAGGTATCATCCCCTGCTGTAGATAATGTAGGTATAATCCACTGCTTTATATACTGTAGGTATCATCCCCTGCTGTAGATAATGTAGGTATCATCCACTGCTGTAGATACTGTAGTATTCCCTGCTGTAGATTCTGTAGGTATTATTTCCTGCTGTAGCTACAGTAGGTATCATTCCCTTGCTGTATATACTGTAGGTATCATCACCTGCTGTAGATCCTGTAGGTGTCATCCCCGCCTGTAGATACTGTAGGTATCATTCCCTTCTATAGATACTGTAGGTATCATCCCCTGCTGTAGATACTGTAGGTATCATCCCCTGCTGTAGATACTGTATGTATCATCCCCTGCTGTAGATACTGTCGGTATCATCCTCTACTGTAGATACTGTCGGTATCCTCTGCTGTAGATACTGTAGGTATCATCCCCTGCTGTAGATACTGTAGATTTCATCCCCTGCTGTAGATACTGTAGGTATCATCCCCTGCTGTAGATACTGTAGGTATCATCCCCTGCTGTAGATACTGTAGGTATCATCCCCTGCTATAGATACTGTCGGTATCCCCTGCTGTATATACTGTAGGTATCCCCTGCTGTAGATACTGTCGGTATTCACTGCTGTAGATGCTCTAGGTATCATCCCCTGCTGTAGATACTGTAGGTATCATCCCTTGCTGTATATACTCTTGGTATCATCCCCTGCTGTAGATAATGTAGGTATCATCCACTGCTGTATATACTGTAGGTATCATCCCCTGCTGTAGATAATGTAGGTATCATCCACTGCTGTATATACTGTAGGTATCATCCCTTGCTGTAGATACTGTAGGTATCATCCCCTGCTGTATATATTGTAGGTATCATCACCTGCTGTAGATACTGTAGGTATCATCCCCTGCTGTAGATACTGTATGTATCATCCCTTGCTGTAGATACTGTCGGTATCATCCCCTACTGTAGATACTGTCGGTATCCCCTGCTGTAGATACTGTAGGTATCATCCCCTGCTATAGATACTGTAGATATCATCCCCTGCTGTAGATACTGTAGGTATCATCCCCTGCTGTAGATACTGTAGGTATCATCCCCTGCTGTAGATACTGTAGGTATCATCCCCTGCTGTAGATGCTGTAGGTATCATCCCCTGCTGTAGATAATGTAGGTATCATCCCCTGCTGTAGATAATGAAGGTATCATCCACTGCTTTAGATACTGTAGTATTCCCTGCTGTAGATTCTGTAGGTATAATTTCCTGCTGTAGATACTGTAGGTATCCCCTGCTGTAGATACTGTCGGTATCCCCTGCTGTATATACTGTAGGTATCCCCTGCTGTAGATACTGTCGGTATTCACTGCTGTAGAAACTGTAGGTATCATCCCTTGCTGTATATACTGTGGGTATCATCCCCTGCTGTAGATAATGTAGGTATAATCCACTGCAATATATACTGTAGGTATCATCCCCTGCTGTAGATAATGTACTATTCCCTGCTGTAGATTCTGTAGGTATCATTTCCTGCTGTAGCTACAGTAGGTATCATTCCCTGCTGTAGATACTGTAGGTATCATCCCCTGCTGTAGATTTTGTAGGTGTCATCCCCTGCTGTATATACTGTAGGTATCATCCCCTGCTGTAGATATTGTAGGTGTCATCCCCTGCTGTAGATACTGTAGGTATCATCCCCTGCTGTAGATACTGTAGGTATCATCCCCTGCTGTAGATACTGTAGGTATCATCCCCTGCTGTAGATACTGTAGGTATCATCCCCTGCTGTAGATACTGTAGGTGTCATCCCCTGCTGTAGATACTGTAGGTGTCATCCCCGCCTGTAGATACTGTAGGTATCATCCCCGCCTGTAGATACTGTAGGTATCATTCCCTGCTGCAGATACTGTAGGTATCATTCCCTGCTGTAGATACTGTAGGTATCATCCCCTGCTGTAGATACTGTAGGTATCATCCCCTGCTGTAGATACTGTAGGTATCACCCCCTGCTGTAGATATTGTAGGTATCATCCCCTGCTGTAGATACTGTAGGTATAATCCACTGCTGTATATACTGTAGGTATCATCCCCTGCTGTAAATACTGTAGGTATCATCCCCTGCTGTAGATATTGTAGGTGTCATCCCCTGCTGTAGATACTGTAGGTATCATCCCCTGCTGTAGATATTGTAGGTGTCATCCCCTGCTGTAGATACTGTAGGTATCATCCCCTGCTGTAGATACTGTAGGTATCATCCCCTGCTGTAGATACTGTAGGTATCATCCCCTGCTGTAGATACTGTAGGTATCATCCCCTCCTGTAGATACTGTAGGTGTCATCCCCTGCTGTAGATACTGTAGGTATCATCCCCGCCTGTAGATACTGTAGGTATCATCCCCGCCTGTAGATACTGTAGGTATCATTCCCTGCTGCAGATACTGTAGGTATCATTCCCTGCTGTAGATACTGTAGGTATCATCCCCTGCTGTAGATACTGTAGGTATCATCCCCTGCTGTAGATACTGTAGGTATCACCCCCTGCTGTAGATATTGTAGGTATCATCCCCTGCTGTAGATAATGTAGGTATCATCCCCTGCTGTAGATAATGTAGGTATAATCCACTGCTGTATATACTGTAGGTATCATCCCCTGCTGTAGATAATGTAGGTATAATCCACTGCTGTATATACTGTAGGTATCATCCCCTGCTGTAGATAATGTAGGTATCATCCACTGCTTTAGATACTGTAGTATTCCCTGCTGTAGATTCTGTAGGTATCATTTCCTGCTGTAGATACTGTCGGTATGCCCTGCTTTATATACTGTAGGTATCCCCTGCTGTAGATACTGTCGGTATTCACTGCTGTAGATGCTGTAGATATCATCCCCTGCTGTAGATACTGTAGGTATCATCCCTTGCTGTATATACTGTAGGTATCATCCCCTGCTGTAGATAATGTAGGTATAATCCACTGCAATATATACTGTAGGTATCATCCCCTGCTGTAGATACTGTAGGTATCATCCCCTGCTGTAGATACTGTAGGTATCATCCCCTGCTGTAGATACTGTAGGTATCACCCCCTGCTGTAGATATTGTAGGTATCATCCCCTGCTGTAGATAATGTAGGTATCATCCCCTGCTGTAGATACTGTAGGTATAATCCACTGCTGTATATACTGTAGGTATCATCCCCTGCTGTAGATAATGTAGGTATAATCCACTGCTGTATATACTGTAGGTATCATCCCCTGCTGTAGATAATGTAGGTATCATCCACTGCTTTAGATACTGTAGTATTCCCTGCTGTAGATTCTGTAGGTATCATTTCCTGCTGTAGATACTGTAGGTATCCCCTGCTGTAGATACTGTCGGTATGCCCTGCTTTATATACTGTAGGTATCCCCTGCTGTAGATACTGTCGGTATTCACTGCTGTAGATGCTGTAGATATCATCCCCTGCTGTAGATACTGTAGGTATCATCCCTTGCTGTATATACTGTAGGTATCATCCCCTGCTGTAGATAATGTAGGTATAATCCACTGCAATATATACTGTAGGTATCATCCCCTGCTTTAGATAATGTAGTATTCCCTGCTGTAGATTCTGTAGGTATCATTTCCTGCTGTAGCTACAGTAGGTATCATTCCCTGCTGTAGATACTGTAGGTATCATCCCCTGCTGAATATACTGTAGGTATCATCCCCTGCTGTAGATATTGTAGGTGTCATCCCCTGCTGTAGATACTGTAGGTATCATCCCCTGCTGTAGATACTGTAGGTATCATCCCCTGCTGTAGATACTGTAGGTATCATCCCCTGCTGTAGATACTGTAGGTATCATCCCCTGCTGTAGATACTGTAGGTGTCATCCCCTGCTGTAGATACTGTAGGTATCATCCCCGCCTGTAGATACTGTAGGTATAACACCCGCCTGCAGATACTGTAGGTATCATCCCCGCCTGTAGATACTGTAGGTATCCCCTTCTGTAGATACTGTTGGTATGCCCTGCTGTATATACTGTAGGTATCCCCTGCTGTAGATACTGTCGGTATTCACTGCTGTAGATGCTGTAGGTATCATCCCCTGCTGTAGATACTGTAGGTATCATCCCTTGCTGTATATACTGTAGGTATCATCCCCTGCTGTAGATAATGTAGGTATCATCCACTGCTTTAGATACTGTAGTATTCCCTGCTGTAGATTCTGTAGGTATCCCCTGCTGTAGATACTGTCGGTATTCACTGCTGTAGATGTTGTAGGTATCATCCCCTGCTGTAGATACTGTAGGTATCATCCCTTGTTGTATATACTGTAGGTATCATCCCCTGCTGTAGATAATGTAGTATTCCCTGCTGTAGATTCTGTAGGTATCATTTCCTGCTGTAGCTACAGTAGGTATCATTCCCTCCTGTAGATACTGTAGGTATCATCCCCTGCTGAATATACTGTAGGTATCATCCCCTGCTGTAGATATTGTAGGTGTCATCCCCTGCTGTAGATATTGTAGGTGTCATCCCCTGCTGTAGATACTATAGGTATCATCCCCGCCTGCAGATACTGTAGGTATCATTCCCTGCTGTAGATACTGTAGGTATCATCCCCTGCTGTAGATTCCGTAGGTATCATTTCCTGCTGTAGCTACAGTAGGTATCATTCCCTGCTGTAGATACTGTAGGTATCATCCCCTGCTGTATATACTGTAGGTATCATCACCTGCTGTAGATCCTGTAGGTGTCATCCCCTGCTGTAGATACTGTAGGTATCATCCCCTGCTGTAGATACTGTAGGTATCATCCCCTGCTGTAGATACTGTAGGTATCATCCCCTGCTGTAGATACTGTAGGTATCATCCCCTGCTGTAGATACTGTAGGTATCCTCCTCTGCTGTAGATACTGTAGGTATCATCCCCTGCTGTAGATACTGTAGGTATCATCCCCTGCTGTAGATACTGTAGGTATCATCCCCTGCTGTAGATAATGTAGGTATAATCCACTGCTGTATATACTGTAGGTATCATCCCCTGCTGTAGATAATGTAGGTATCATCCCCTGCTGTAGATAATGTAGGTATAATCCACTGCTGTATATACTGTAGGTATCATCCCCTGCTGTAGATAATGTAGGTATCATCCACTGCTTTAGATACTGTAGTTTTCCCTGCTGTAGATTCTGTAGGTATCATTTCCTGCTGTAGATACTGTAGGTATCCCCTGCTGTAGATACTGTCGGTATCCCCTGCTGTATATACTGTAGGTATCCCCTGCTGTAAATACTGTAGGTATCATCCCCTTCTGTAGATACTGTAGGTATCATCCATTGCTGTATATACTGTAGGTATCATCCCCTGCTGTATATAATGTAGGTATAATCCACTGCTTTATATACTGTAGGTATCATCCCCTGCTGTAGATAATGTAGGTATCATCCACTGCTGTAGATACTGTAATATTCCCTGCTGTAGATTCTGTAGGTATCATTTCCTGCTGTAGCTACAGTAGGTATCATTCCCTGCTGTAGATACTGTAGGTATCATCCCCTGCTGTAAATACTGTAGGTATCATCCCCTGCTGTAGATATTGTAGGTGTCATCCCCTGCTGTAGATACTGTAGGTATCATCCCCTGCTGTAGATACTGTAGGTATCATCCCCTGCTGTAGATACTGTAGGTATCATCCCCTGCTGTAGATACTGTAGGTATCATCCCCTCCTGTAGATACTGTAGGTGTCATCCCCTGCTGTAGATACTGTAGGTATCATCCCCGCCTGTAGATACTGTAGGTATCATTCCCTGCTGCAGATACTGTATGTATCATTCCCTGCTGTAGATACTGTAGGTATCATCCCCTGCTGTAGATACTGTAGGTATCATCCCCTGCTGTAGATACTGTAGGTATCATCCCCTGCTGTAGATAATGTAGGTATCATCCCCTGCTGTAGATAATGTAGGTATAATCCACTGCTGTATATACTGTAGGTATCATCCCCTGCTGTAGATAATGTAGGTATAATCCACTGCTGTATATACTGTAGGTATCATCCCCTGCTGTAGATAATGTAGGTATCATCCACTGCTTTAGATACTGTAGTATTCCCTGCTGTAGATTCTGTAGGTATCATTTCCTGCTGTAGATACTGTCGGTATGCCCTGCTTTATATACTGTAGGTATCATCCCCTGCTGTAGATACTGTAGGTATCATCCCCTCCTGTAGATACTGTAGGTGTCATCCCCTGCTGTAGATACTGTCGGTATTCACTGCTGTAGATGCTGTAGATATCATCCCCTGCTGTAGATACTGTAGGTATCATCCCTTGCTGTATATACTGTAGGTATCATCCCCTGCTGTAGATAATGTAGGTATAATCCACTGCAATATATACTGTAGGTATCATCCCCTGCTGTAGATACTGTAGGTATCATCCCCTGCTGTAGATACTGTAGGTATCATCCCCTGCTGTAGATGCTGTAGGTATCATCCCCTGCTGTAGATAATGTAGGTATCATCCCCTGCTGTAGATAATGAAGGTATCATCCACTGCTTTAGATACTGTAGTATTCCCTGCTGTAGATTCTGTAGGTATAATTTCCTGCTGTAGATACTGTAGGTATCCCCTGCTGTAGATACTGTCGGTATCCCCTGCTGTATATACTGTAGGTATCCCCTGCTGTAGATACTGTCGGTATTCACTGCTGTAGATGCTGTAGGTATCATCCCCTGCTGTAGAAACTGTAGGTATCATCCCTTGCTGTATATACTGTGGGTATCGTCCCCTGCTGTAGATAATGTAGGTATAATCCACTGCAATATATACTGTAGGTATCATCCCCTGCTGTAGATAATGTACTATTCCCTGCTGTAGATACTGTAGGTATCATTCCCTGCTGTAGATACTGTAGGTATCATCCCCTGCTGTATATACTGTAGGTATCATCCCCTGCTGTAGATATTGTAGGTGTCATCCCCTGCTGTAGATACTGTAGGTATCATCCCCTGCTGTAGATACTGTAGGTATCATCCCCTGCTGTAGATACTGTAGGTATCATCCCCTGCTGTAGATACTGTAGGTATCATCCCCTGCTGTAGATACTGTAGGTGTCATCCCCTGCTGTAGATACTGTAGGTGTCATCCCCGGCTGTAGATACTGTAGGTATCATCCCCGCCTGTAGATACTGTAGGTATCATTCCCTGCTGCAGATACTGTAGGTATCATTCCCTGCTGTAGATACTGTAGGTATCATCCCCTGCTGTAGATACTGTAGGTATCATCCCCTGCTGTAGATACTGTAGGTATCACCCCCTGCTGTAGATATTGTAGGTATCATCCCCTGCTGTAGATAATGTAGGTATCATCCCCTGCTGTAGATACTGTAGGTATAATCCACTGCTGTATATACTGTAGGTATCATCCCCTGCTGTAAATACTGTAGGTATCATCCCCTGCTGTAGATATTGTAGGTGTCATCCCCTGCTGTAGATACTGTTGGTATCATCCCCTGCTGTAGATACTGTAGGTATCATCCCCTGCTGTAGATACTGTAGGTATCATCCCCTGCTGTAGATACTGTAGGTATCATCCCCTCCTGTAGATACTGTAGGTGTCATCCCCTGCTGTAGATACTGTAGGTATCATCCCCGCCTGTAGATACTGTAGGTATCATCCCCGCCTGTAGATACTGTAGGTATCATTCCCTGCTGCAGATACTGTAGGTATCATTCCCTGCTGTAGATACTGTAGGTATCATCCCCTGCTGTAGATACTGTAGGTATCATCCCCTGCTGTAGATACTGTAGGTATCACCCCCTGCTGTAGATATTGTAGGTATCATCCCCTGCTGTAGATAATGTAGGTATCATCCCCTGCTGTAGATAATGTAGGTATAATCCACTGCTGTATATACTGTAGGTATCATCCCCTGCTGTAGATAATGTAGGTATAATCCACTGCTGTATATACTGTAGGTATCATCCCCTGCTGTAGATAATGTAGGTATCATCCACTGCTTTAGATACTGTAGTATTCCCTGCTGTAGATTCTGTAGGTATCATTTCCTGCTGTAGATACTGTCGGTATGCCCTGCTTTATATACTGTAGGTATCCCCTGCTGTAGATACTGTCGGTATTCACTGCTGTAGATGCTGTAGATATCATCCCCTGCTGTAGATACTGTAGGTATCATCCCTTGCTGTATATACTGTAGGTATCATCCCCTGCTGTAGATAATGTAGGTATAATCCACGGCAATATATACTGTAGGTATCATCCCCTGCTGTAGATACTGTAGGTATCATCCCCTGCTGTAGATACTGTAGGTATCATCCCCTGCTGTAGATACTGTAGGTATCACCCCCTGCTGTAGATATTGTAGGTATCATCCCCTGCTGTAGATAATGTAGGTATCATCCCCTGCTGTAGATACTGTAGGTATAATCCACTGCTGTATATACTGTAGGTATCATCCCCTGCTGTAGATAATGTAGGTATAATCCACTGCTGTATATACTGTAGGTATCATCCCCTGCTGTAGATAATGTAGGTATCATCCACTGCTTTAGATTATGTAGTATTCCCTGCTGTAGATTCTGTAGGTATCCCCTGCTGTAGATACTGTCGGTATGCCCTGCTTTATATACTGTAGGTATCCCCTGCTGTAGATACTGTCGGTATTCACTGCTGTAGATGCTGTAGATATCATCCCCTGCTGTAGATACTGTAGGTATCATCCCTTGCTGTATATACTGTAGGTATCATCCCCTGCTGTAGATAATGTAGGTATAATCCACTGCAATATATACTGTAGGTATCATCCCCTGCTGTAGATAATGTAGTATTCCCTGCTGTAGATTCTGTAGATATCATTCCCTGCTGTAGATACTGTAGGTATCATCCCCTGCTGAATATACTGTAGGTATCATCCCCTGCTGTAGATATTGTAGGTGTCATCCCCTGCTGTAGATACTGTAGGTATCATCCCCTGCTGTAGATACTGTAGGTATCATCCCCTGCTGTAGATACTGTAGGTATCATCCCCTGCTGTAGATACTGTAGGTATCATCCCCTGCTGTAGATACTGTAGGTGTCATCCCCTGCTGTAGATACTGTAGGTATCATCCCCGCCTGTAGATACTGTAGGTATCATCCCCGCCTGTAGATACTGTAGGTATAACACCCGCCTGCAGATACTGTAGGTATCATCCCCGCCTGTAGATACTGTAGGTATCCCCTTCTGTAGATACTGTTGGTATGCCCTGCTGTATATACTGTAGGTATCCCCTGCTGTAGATACTGTCGGTATTCACTGCTGTAGATGCTGTAGGTATCATCCCCTGCTGTAGATACTGTAGGTATCATCCCTTGCTGTATATACTGTAGGTATCATCCCCTGCTGTAGATAATGTAGGTATCATCCACTGCTTTAGATACTGTAGTATTCCCTGCTGTAGATTCTGTAGGTATCCCCTGCTGTAGATACTGTCGGTATTCACTGCTGTAGATGTTGTAGGTATCATCCCCTGCTGTAGATACTGTAGGTATCATCCCTTGTTGTATATACTGTATGTATCATCCCCTTTTGTAGATAATGTAGGTATAATCCACTGCAATATATACTGTAAGTATCATCCCCTGCTGTAGATAATGTAGTATTCCCTGCTGTAGATTCTGTAGGTATCATTTCCTGCTGTACCTACAGTAGGTATCATTCCCTCCTGTAGATACTGTAGGTATCATCCCCTGCTGAATATACTGTAGGTATCATCCCCTGCTGTAGATACTGTAGGTATCATCCCCTGCTGTAGATACTGTAGGTATCATCCCCTGCTGTAGATACTATAGGTATCATCCCCTGCTGTAGATACTGTAGGTATCATCCCCTGCTGTAGATACTGTAGGTATCATCACCTGCTGTAGATCCTGTAGGTGTCATCCCCTGCTGTAGATACTGTAGGTATCATCCCCTGCTGTAGATACTGTAGGTATCATCCCCTGCTGTAGATACTGTAGGTATCATCCCCTGCTGTAGATACTGTAGGTATCATCCCCTGCTGTAGATACTGTAGGTATCATCCCCTGCTGTAGATACTATAGGTATCATCCCCTGCTGTAGATACTGTAGGTATCATCCCTTGCTGTAGATACTGTAGGTATCATCCCCTGCTGTAGATACTGTAGATATCATCCCCTGCTGTAGGTACTGTAGGTATCATCCCCTGCTGTAGATACTGTAGGTATCCTCCTCTGCTGTAGATAGTGTAGGTATCATCCCCTGCTGTAGATACTGTAGGTATCATCCCCTGCTGTAGATACTGTAGGTATCATCCCCTGCTGTAGATAATGTAGGTATAATCCACTGCTGTATATACTGTAGGTATCATCCCCTGCTGTAGATAATGTAGGTATCATCCCCTGCTGTAGATAATGTAGGTATAATCCACTGCTGTATATACTGTAGGTATCATCCCCCGCTGTAGATAATGTAGGTATCATCCACTGCTTTAGATACTGTAGTTTTCCCTGCTGTAGATTCTGTAGGTATCATTTCCTGCTGTAGATACTGTAGGTATCCCCTGCTGTAGATACTGTCGGTATCCCCTGCTGTATATACTGTAGGTATCCCCTGCTGTAGATACTGTAGGTATCATCCCCTTCTGTAGATACTGTAGGTATCATCCATTGCTGTATATACTGTAGGTATCATCCCCTGCTGTATATAATGTAGGTATAATCCACTGCTTTATATACTGTAGGTATCATCCCCTGCTGTAGATAATGTAGGTATCATCCACTGCTGTAGATACTGTAATATTCCCTGCTGTAGATTCTGTAGGTATCATTTCCTGCTGTAGCTACAGTAGGTATCATTCCCTGCTGTAGATACTGTAGGTATCATCCCCTGCTGTATATACTGGAGGTATCATCCCCTGCTGTAGATCCTGTAGGTATCATCACCTGCTGTAGATCCTGTAGGTGTCATCCCCTGCTGTAGATACTGTAGGTATCAACCCCTGCTGTAGATACTGTAGGTATCATCCCCTGCTGTAGATACTGTAGGTATCATCCCCTGCTGTAGATACTGTAGGTATCATCCCCTGCTGTAGATACTGTAGGTTTCATCCCCTGCTGTAGATACTGTAGGTATCATCCCTTGCTGTAGATACTGTAGGTATCATCCCCTGCTGTAGATACTGTAGGTATCATCCCCTGCTATAGATACTGTCGGTATCCCCTGCTGTATATACTGTAGGTATCCCCTGCTGTAGATACTGTCGGTATTTACTGCTGTAGATGCTCTAGGTATCATCCCCTGCTGTAGATACTGTAGGTATCATCCCTTGCTGTATATACTGTAGGTATCATCCCCTGCTGTAGATAATGTAGGTATCATCCACTGCTGTATATACTTTAGGTATCATCCCCTGCTGTAGATAATGTAGGTATCATCCACTGCTGTATATACTGTAGGTATCATCCCCTGCTGTAGATACTGTAGGTATCATCCCCTGCTGTAGATACTGTAGGTATCATCCCCTGCTGTATATACTATAGGTGTCATCCCCTGCTGTAGATACTGTAGGTATCATCCCCTGCTGTAGATACTGTAGGTATCATCCCTGCCTGTAGATACTGTAGGTATCATCCCCGCCTGTAGATACTGTAGGTATCATTCCCTGCTGTAGATACTGTAGGTATCATCCCCTGTTGTAGATACTGTAGGTGTCATCCCCTGCTGTAGATACTGTAGGTATCATCCCCTGCTGTAGATACTGTAGGTATCATCCCCTGCTGTAGATACTGTAGGTATCATCCCCTGCTGTAGATACTGTATGTATCATCCCCTTCTGTAGATACTGTCGGTATCATCCTCTACTGTAGATACTGTCGGTATCCTCTGCTGTAGATACTGTAGGTATCATCCCCTGCTGTAGATACTGTAGGTATCATCCCCTGCTGTAGATACTGTAGGTATCATCCCCTGCTATAGATACTGTCGGTATCCCCTGCTGTATATAATGTAGGTATCCCCTGCTGTAGATACTGTCGGTATTTACTGCTGTAGATGCTCTAGGTATCATCCCCTGCTGTAGATACTGTAGGTATCATCCCTTGCTGTATATACTGTAGGTATCATCCCCTGCTGTAGATAATGTAGGTATCATCCACTGCTGTATATACTTTAGGTATCATCCCCTGCTGTAGATAATGTAGGTATCATCCACTGCTGTATATACTGTAGGTATCATCCCCTGCTGTAGATACTGTAGGTATCATCCCCTGCTGTAGATACTGTAGGTATCATCCCCTGCTGTAGATACTATAGGTGTCATCCCCTGCTGTAGATACTGTAGGTATCATCCCCTGCTGTAGATACTGTAGGTATCATCCCTGCCTGTAGATACTGTAGGTATCATCCCCGCCTGTAGATACTGTAGGTATCATTCCCTGCTGTAGATACTGTAGGTATCATCCCCTGTTGTAGATACTGTAGGTGTCATCCCCTGCTGTAGATACTGTAGGTATCATCCCCTGCTGTAGATACTGTAGGTATCATCCCCTGCTGTAGATACTGTAGGTATCATCCCCTGCTGTAGATACTGTAGGTATCATCCCCTGCTGTAGATACTGTAGGTATCATTCCCTGCTGTAGATACTGTAGGTATCATCCCCTGCTGTAGATACTGTAGGTATCATTCCCTGCTGTAGATAATGTAGGTATCATCCCCTGCTGTAGATACTGTAGGTATCATCCCCTGCTGTAGATACTGTAGGTATCATCCCTTGCTGTAGATACTGTAGGTATCATCCCCTGCTGTAGATACTGTAGGTATCATCCCCTGCTGTAGATACTGTAGGTATCATCCCCTACTGTAGATACTGAGGTATGATCCCCTGCTGTAGATATTGTAGGTATCATTCCCTGCTGTTGATACTGTAGGTATCATACCCTGCTGTAGATACTGTAGGTATCATCCCCTGCTGTAGATACTGTAGGTATTACCCCCTGCTGTAGATACTGTAGGTATCATCCCCTGCTGTAGATACTGTAGGTATGATCCCCTGCTGTAGATATTGTAGGTATCATCCCCTGCTGTAGATACTGTAGGTATCATCCCCTGCTGTAGATACTGTAGGTATCATCCCCTGCTGTAGACACTTTAGGTATCATCCCCTGCTGTATATACTGTAGGTATCATCCCCTGTTGTAGATATTGTAGGTATCATCCCCTGCTGTAGATACTGTAGGTATCATCCCCTGCTGTATATACTGTAGGTATCATCCCCTGCTGTAGGTACTGTAGGTATCATCCCCTGCTGTAGATACTGTAGGTATCATCCCCTGCTGTAGATACTGTAGGTATCATCCCCTGTTGTAGATACTGTAGGTATCATCCCCCGCTGTAGATACTGTAGGTATCATCCCCTGCTGTATATACTGTAGGTATCATCCCCTGTTGTAGATACTGTAGGTATCATCCCCCGCTGTAGATACTGTAGGTATCATCCCCTGCTGTATATACTGTAGGTATCATCCCCTGTTGTAGATACTGTAGGTATCATCCCCTGTTGTAGATACTGTAGGTATCATCCCCTGCTGTAGATACTGTAGGTATCATCTCCTGCTGTAGATACTGTAGGTATCATCCCCTGCTGTAGATACTGTAGGTATCATCCCGCCTGTCGATACTGTAGGTATCATCCCCTGCTGTAGATACTGTAGGTATCATCCCCTGCTGTAGATACTGTAGGTATCATCCCCTGCTGTAGATACTGTAGGTATCATCCCCTACTGTAGATACTGTAGGTATCATGTCACTTTAATAATGTTTACATACCTTGCATTACTCATCTCATATGTATATACTGCATTCTGTTCTATAATATTCTACTGTATCTTAGTCCATGCCGCTCTGTCATTGCTTGTCCATATATGTATATATTCTTAAATTCCATTCCTTACTAGATTTGTGTGTATAGTGTATATGTTGTGAAATTGTTAGATATTACTGCACTGTCGGAGCTAGAAGCACAAGCATTTCACTACACCCGCAATATCTGCTAAACACGTGTATGTGTCAAATAACATTGGATTTGATTTGAAATGATTTCTCCTCACATACAGATGCTCCCTCCCATAAGAAGCAGACATATGATTCACATCTCTCTCACTCCAAATGGATCTGACATCACATTTAGCACCAGCAGCTACTATATACAGTGCGTTCAGAAAATATTCAGACCCCTTGACTTTTTCCATATTTTGTTACGTTACAGCCTTATTCTAAAATTGATTAAATAAAAAAAGGCCCTCATCAATCTACGCATAATACCCCATAATGAGAAAGCGAAAACAGTTTTTTGTTTGCAAATATATTACAAATAAAAAACTGAAAAACCTTATCTGCATAAGTATTCAGACCCTTTGCTATGAACCTCGAAATTGAGCTCAGGTGCATCCTGTTTCCATTGCTCATCCTTCAGATGTTTCTACAACTTGATTGCTGTGGTAAATTGTATTGGTTGGACATGATTTGGAAAGGCACACACCTGTCTATATATGGTCCCACAGTTGACAGTGCATGTCAGAGCAAAAACCAAGCCATGAGGTCGAAGAAATTGTCCGTAGAGCTCCGAGACAGGATTGTGTCGAAACACAGATCTGGGGAAGGGTCCCAAAAAATTACTGCAGCATTGAAGGTCCCCAAGAACACAGTGGCCTCCATCATTCTTAAATGGAAGAAGTTTGGAATCACCAAGACTCTTCCTATAGCTGGCCGCCTGGCCAAACTGAGCAATCAGGGGAGAAGGGCCTTGGTCAGGGATGTGACCAAGAACCCGAAGGTCACTCTGACAAAGCTCCAGAGTTCCTCTGTGGAGATGGTAGAACCTTCCAGAAGGACAACCATCTCTGCAGCACTCCACCAATCAGGCCTTTATGGTAGAGTGGCCAGACGGAAGCCACTCCTCAGCAAACGGCACATGACAGCCCGCTTGGAGTTTGCCAAAAGGCACCTAAAGGACTCTCAGACCATGAGAAACAAGATTCTCTGGTCTGATGAAACCAAGATTGAACTTTTTGGCCTTAATTCCAAGGGTCACGTCTGGAGGAAACCTGGCACCATCCCTACGGTGAAGCATGGTGGTGGCAGCATCACGCTGTGGGGATGTTTTTCAGTGGCAGGGACTGGGAGACTAGTCAGGATCGAGGGAAAGATGAACAGAGTAAAGTACAGAGAGATCCTTGATGAAAACCTGCTTCCGTTTCTTAAATGGAAGGAAATGGAACAAAACGGGTAAACACACACCTGAATTTGTCCAATACAAACTCTCGTTTGTAAATGTTGGACTAATGATAGGAAAAATTTGAGTATCATGTAGTAGCCTAAACCTATCGATGTTACGTTGAACTGGGTGAATGAAATATGAATGACAGTTATCCAATATGATGTAATAGAAATAAGGCCATGCCCATTAAAACAAATTTGTCCTCCCTCATCTTAAATGGCACTGACCGCCACTGTTGTAGTGTCATACGCAAGAAGACTCGAGGCTGTAATCGCTGCCAAAAGTGCTTCAACAAAGTAATGAGTAAAGGGTCTGAATACTTGTGAAAAATGTCATATTTTCGTTATTTTATTTCTTTTGCAAACTTTTCTAAAAACCTGTTTTTGCTTTTGTCATTATGGGGTATTGTGTGTAGATTGATGAGGGAGGGGGGGGGGGGATATTTAATCCATTTTAGAATAAGGCTGTAACTTAACAAAGTGGAATAAGTCAAGGGGTCTGAATACTTTCCGAATGCACTGTATGGCTGTGGGTGTAGTGATGTCCTCAGGTGTACATTGTATATGAAGTGCAATTCTAGAGACAAGATGTCACTAAGACACCTGTTTTTACCCCAAACCCACGTGTAGGTACAGAGATGCAGTAGTGAAGATGGAGCCATATGTGCCCCAGTACTCACACCACAACAAGGAGCGCATCTGCCACTGTCTGCCACAGGTATGACTGTCTGGCCTGCCTGTCACCTTCAACCATGTTTAACAGACCCATCAGGTCATGAAAATCACAGCTAATGTGGAAATGATGGGACAATAAAGCTTTTTCAAATATAATTATTGTTGAACACCAATTGTAATAAGGTGGAATCTAGACATTTGTGTATTTTGACTGAGTTTGGGGTTGTCCCTGTTCAGGAGCAGCAAGATGTGACTAGAGAGTGCAGTGAGGTCCTTCAGTCTGACCCTAAGGATGTGAACGCGTTGAAGGACCGAGCAGAGGCCTACCTCCTGGATGAACAGTACGAGGAAGGTGAGATCTAATGAATATTTAATAACTGAATGGATTTATATAGTGCTTTTGCAGTAAGTGAGGAACTCACCTCTTGTGTAATGGCATCTGACCTTTTCCTGTCTTAGTTGAGGCTTGTCCATTCAACATGCCCAACAATGAAATCTTGTCAGGTGTGCTGTTCGCCATTGTCTTGGAAGTAGCTTTTCTTGAGTTTTGCTGAGGGTTTGTAAACAGATGTGTTATTCTGTAGGATGGCAGTAGAGGGCACTCTTTTACCATTAAGAGTAAGAAAGAAATGCTCTGTGAGACACTGATTGCTAATACAATAAAATAGGAAATTATTTTATTTTTGTCCAAACTCTGTTGATTGAAGTTTAATTTCTGTTAAAAAAAAACAGCCTTTTGGGCCTCCCGAGTGGCGTAGCAGTCTAAGGCATTGCAGTGATTGAGGCGTCACTACAGATCCGGGTTCGATCCCGGGCTGTGTCGCAGCCGACCGCAACCGGGAGACCCATGAGGCGACGCAAAATTGGCCCAGCGTTGTCCGGGTTAGGGGAGGGTTTGGCCGGCCGGGATGTCCTTGTCCCATCGCGTGCTAGCGACTCCTGTGGCGGGCCGGGCGCATGCACACTGACACAGTCGCCAGTTGGACGGTGTTTCCTCCGACACATTGGCGCGGCTGGCTTCCGGGTTAAGCGAGCAGTGTGTCAAGAAGCAGTGCGGCTTGGCAGGATCGTGTTTCGGAGGACGCATGGCTCTTGACCTTCGCCTCTCCCGAGTCTGTTGGGGAGTTGCAGCGATGGGACAAGACCGTAACTACCAATTGGGGAGAAAAAGGTGTAAAGGGAAGAAAACAAAAACATTAAAATGTATACAATATAATTATAACTGCAAAGGGAGCATTCCCTCTCTGGTCTGGACCCAAGTAATCAGTAAGCCCTACCTGGTGTGATACATAGCTGTGCTGTGCTGCCACCCTTAACCCCTAGCCCTAACCTCTAATCTTAACCCTGACCCTAATTCTAACCCCTAAACCTACAATAGCCTTTTTACAAGTGAGGACCAAAATGTCCTCACTTCTCTGAATTTTAGTTGGTTTACTATTATTGTGAGGACTTCTGGTTCTTCTAGTAAAACATGTACACACACACACACACACACACACACACACACACACACACACACACACACACACACACACACACACACACACACACACACACACACACACACACACACACACACACACACACACACACACACACACACACACACACACACACACACACACACACACACACACACACACACACACACACACACACACACACACACGCGCGCGCGCGCGCTCAGTGTTGCCATCTGTGTCATATCTTGAAAACTTGATAGCTGACTACATCAAGAATGGACCAATGAAACAAATACCCAAATATGGGAGGAATTTTCCTTGGGTGGAACACTTTGCCAAATCAATGATAGCCTTCACTGTGGTCTCTGGAGTAGCTAGAGTGTAGCTGTGTACTTTCAAATCCCTGATATGTACTCTACTGCTATGTTAGACAGACAATGCTCACTGCAAATCGTTGAAAGACTAGTCAAGGATGTAGAATTAAATTGTAAACAAGGCAACAGTAAACATGTCATCCCCCACGAATGATGCAGCAACCCCGCTTGGGCCAATTGAAGATATCCCGTGTGACTAACATGTCAGTTATCGTGTGTGATCACAGATTATCCATTATCTTGACCGGATACTCAAGTGGCCGCTCTAAAGGGCCATCCACACCAAGGATGATAACTACAATGATCAATTATACATCATTATAAACGATGGCAGGCATCCACACCAGCGGACAGTTTTATCGTTCTGCAGGAGGCTACACCTGTCAATCAACTGATAAACCCATCCTACTGCACACTGTAGGCCTATTAATAATGTGGTAACACAATAATCATATGGAAAACACAGAGCATTCAGTGCTTCAGGGTGTGTTCATTGTCACAGTGACAACTGCAAATGATACTTCAATGTACATGTAATGAGAAATAATATAAAACTTGTATTTATATGTTGCAATTCAACAACAAACACTGTTTAGCCTGAGCACCTTTTACATCAAGTCATTGCTTGCAAGTTGTTTGCAAGTGATTTCCATTTTTCTAATGGTTTTTAATTCATTTGGATCTTCTATTTCACTGTGCTCATCTCTCTGCCTGTCCTGTGCAACCACTTGCAACAATGTCATTATCCAAAGTGATCACACCATCTAGCGCTCACTCTCTCCTTTCAAACTCCCCTATTTTACATTCAGCAAGCAAGAGCAATCTGGAATCTCTCCTCGATAGGCTAGTAGTAGTAAATAAAATTATAGAATTAAGTGTACAACAAGCTATTGTAGTCTAGCTTTTCCTGGGACTCCAAGAGCTAAGATGAAGGTGGGGGTGTGGTGGGGTAAGGTTGGGTAGGGTAGGCTGTGGTAGGGTTGTTTAGGGTAGGGTTGAGTAGGGTGTGGTGGGGTAGGGTAGGGTTGGTTAGGATAGGATAGGGTAGGGTGTGGTGGGGTAGGGTAGGTGTATAAATACGTGTATCGTTAAACCCTTACTTAGTTCTCTATAGTGCATTTTCAAAGCAGCATAATTATTAATTATTAATATGTCATGACATTCCACTTTCACTTTTAGTGTACTTCTAGCACTTCTTCTGCATATTGTATCCTCTTCTTCTCCTCCTCTTATCATCATCCTCTTATCCTCCTAATATCCTCCTAATATCCTCCTCTTATCCTCCTCTTATCCTCCTAATATCCTCCTAATATCCTCCTCTTATCTTCCTAATATCCTCCTCTTATCCTCCTAATATCCTCCTAATATCCTCCAAATATCTTCCTCTTATCCTCCTAATATCCTCCTCTTATCCTCCTCTTATCCTCCTAATATCATCCTAATATCCTCCTCTTATCCTCCTAATATCCTCCTAATATCCTCCTCTTATCCTCCTCTTATCCTCCTCTTATCCTCCTAATGTCCTCCTAATGTCCTCCCTCCTCTTATCCTCCTAATGTCCTCCTCTTATCCTCCTAATATCCTCCTCTTAACCTCCTCTTATCCTCCTAATATCTTCCTCTTATCCTCCTTTTATCCTCCTAATATCCTCCTAATGTCCTCCTCTTATCTTCCTAATATCCTCCTCTTATCCTCCTAATATCATCTTAATATCCTCCTCTTATCCTCCTAATATCCTCCTAATATCCTCCTCTTATCCTCCTAATATCCTCCTCTTATCCTCCTCTTATCCTCATCTTATCCTCCTAATATCCTCCTCTTATCCTCCTAATATCATCCTAATATCCTCCTCGTATCCTCCTAATATCCTCCTCTTATCCTCCTCTTATCCTCCTAATATCCTCCTCTTATCCTCCTCTTATCCTCCTAATATCCTCCTAATGTCCTCCTCTTATCCTCCTAATATCCTCCTAATGTCCTCCTCTTATCCTCCTAATGTCCTCCTCTTATCCTCCTAATATCCTCCTCTTATCCTCCTAATATCCTCCTAATATCCTCCTAATATCCTCCTAATATCCTCCTCTTATCCTCCTCTTATCCTCCTCTTATCCTCCTAATGTCCTCCTCTTATCCTCCTAATATCCTCCTAATGTCCTCCTCTTATCCTCCTAATGTCCTCCTCTTATCCTCCTAATATCCTCCTCTTATCCTCATCTTATCCTCCTAATATCCTCCTCTTATCCTCCTCTTATCTTCCTAATATCCTCCTCTTATCCTCCTAATATCATCTTAATATCCTCATCTTATCCTCCTAATATCATCTTAATGTCCTCTTCTTATCCTCCTAATGTCCTCCTTTTATCCTTCTCTTATCCTCCTAATGTCCTCATCCAATCCTCCTCTAATCTTCCTAATATCCTCCTAATGTCCTCCTTTTATCCTTCTCTTATCCTCCTAATGTTCTCCTCTTATCCTCCTAATATCCTCCTAATATCCTCCTCTTATCCTCCTAATATCCTCCTAATATCCTCCTCTTATCCTCCTCTTATCCTCCTAATATCCTCCTAATATCCTCCTAATATCCTCCTAATATCCTCCTAATATCCTCCTCTTATCCTCCTCTTATCCTCCTAATATCCTCCCAATATCCTCCTCTTCGTGCTGGATGGTCAAACCTCGATGGTTATTCAATTTGTGCTTTAGAGTTGTATTGATTTAGCAGTACCATTGTCTCATGCTATTTGGAAGGACTCAGTTCTGCATACCTACCCTTTCAATTAATATCAAATAAACTGTCTAGACTCTTGTCCAGGCATCTTAACTGCTCTTGACCTTGGTGTTTTGAACTAGTTTTCCACAGTTTTAAAACGCTGAATGCTTCCACTCAGTCCATTGATGCTCTCTGGTGTGTGGCATAAGCTAGAATCCTTAGTTGCTACATCCATTTTGGGACTTACATATTGTATGGTATATATCCACTGATTCTTGAAGAATAAAACTTAGAAATGCCTTTGAGCTTCGTTCAACTGTCATACTCCATTAGAACCAATAGTATAAGCTTGTTTTACTTTTATGTAACGTAATCAAACACTGTATAGCCTCAAAAAATGGTTAAAATATATAATTGTATATATGAATTGATAGAGTTGTCTATGAAATTGAGAGTGGTTACATTTCTCCAGGCCAATCCATAACCGTTTGACCACGGCGAGGACCACATGGACACAGAGAGCCAGCAGGGAGGTCACCACCATCATCAGAACTTCCACAGCGGTTTCAAGGGCTTTAACCACTTCGGCTCTGGACACTTCAACTTCAATTACCAGTGAGCACTAAGAGAGGCTTCATCTTCAAATTCAACTACCAGTTAGCCCTAAGAGAGAGGCTTCATCTTCAAATACAACTACCAGTGAGCCCTAAGAGAGAGGCTTCATCTTCAAATTCAACTACCAGTGAGCCCTAAGAGAGAAGCTTCATCTTCATCCAGCATGGCTGGAGCATTACCTTCCACTTTCAGGGTGAGCACAATGAATTACATGGCAACAGCACAATGAACTACATGGCAACAGCACAATGAACTACATGGCAACAGCAACATGAACTACATGGCAACAGCACCATGAACTACATGGCAACAGCACAATGAACTACATGGCAACAGCACCATGAACTACATGGCAACAGCACAGTGAACTACATGGCAACAGCACAGTGAACTACATGGCAACAGCACAATGAACTACATGGCAACAGCACAATGAACTACATGGCCACATGTCTGAGACAACTTAAAGATTAAAGAAGTGTCCTTGCTGCTGAATGCTACGAGTTTTAATTCTGCAAAAAAAGCAACGTTCTCTCTGACGCAATCATGAACTTTTTGTAATGTGTGCACCAACGCCAGCTATCTTCAGGGTTCATTCCAAAGCAACACGATGCCTTTCAGTGGTGTACATACTGAAAATTGTCATCCATTCCTAAGACCAATGTGTACATAGATACAGTACTGTTTTTATATGAATGGAGTCATTCTGAATTGTAAATAAAGGTCTACAGATATTTATGCTTATTTGATTAGTGTCATGGCATTCCTTTTTGGAATTCAGTAGAGTCCCTCTATACATTTAAATTAACTGTTCAATATGCAAGTGCGGACTGTACATCCCAACATCTCTTTTATCACAAAATGTGCCCTTGTTCACTCCCCTTGATGGATTTCTAAGAAAATGACTGGTGTATGATGTATATTGCACTGCAGCATCAGCCATGATAGAAGATGGAGGACTTCCTCACAACACAACAACCCGTGCCCGTTTCCGCCCAGTGTCTGTCTCATTTAAAGCTGATCTGATTTCCTTCTCCATTAAAGTGACATTAGTCTCATGTATCAGTGGTGTCCAAGGGTCAGAAAAGTGCCTGCTTCAACTTTCCAGTTATTGTGAGACTGTCGGTTATTTCCAAATCCAATATCTCACTCTATACTCATAATTAGTTTAGGACATGGGGAAATAACAACAATGATTGAAATAACACCAATTTCCCATATTTTCTACTGTCATCACAAAGGATTAGAGCAGATAACTTGTAGCAGATAAATGCTGAACACATTATCATTACTGGATGGATGGTAAAAGTTATGGAGCCAAAGAGAGTCCAAATCTGGGGCACTACATCGGATCCACACACAAAGGATAATGCATACTAAGGATATTGGCACTTAGTATCAACTGCTCTTTCTTGATAAAAATATCATGCACACTAAGGATATTGGCACTTGGTATGACCTGCTCTTTTTCAATAAAAGGATAATGCATACTATGGATATTGGCACTTAGTATCAACTGCTCTTTCTTGATAAAAATATCATGCACACTAAGGATATTGGCACTTGGTATGACTTGCTCTTTTTCAATAAAAGGATAATGCATACTAAGGATATTGGCACTAAGTATGTACTGCTCTTTTTCAATAAAATAATAATGCATACTAAGGATATTGGCACTTGGTATGACCTTGTCACGAATTCCGCCGAGACTGCTCCTTGTTCGGGCAGGCTTCGGCGTTCGTCGTCTCCGGAGTACTAGCTGCTACCGTTTGATGTTCTCTATGTTTGTTTGGTTTTACATTTACATTTACATTTACATTTACGCCATGTTGCAGACGCTCTTATCCAGAGCGACTTACAAATTGGTGCATTCACCCCATAGCCAGTGGGATAACCACTTTACATATTATTATAATTTTTTTTTTTTGGGGGGGGGGGGGTTGAATGATTACTTTATCCTATCCCAGGTATTCCTTAAAGAGGTGGGGTTTCAAATGTCTCCGGAAGGTGGTGAGTAATTCCGCTGTCCTGGCGTCGTGAGGGAGCTTGTTCCACCATTGGGGTGCCAGAGCAGCGAACAGTTTTGACTGGGCTGAGCGGGAACTATGCTTCCGCAGAGGAAGGGGAGCCAGCAGGCCAGAGGTGGATGAACGCGATGCCCTCGTTTGGGTGTAGGGACTGATCAGAGCCTGAAGGTACGGAGGTGCGGTTCCCCTCACAGCTCCATAGGCAAGCACCATGGTCTTGTAACAGATGCGAGCTTCAACTGGAAGCCAGTGGAGTGTGCGGAGGAGCGGGGTGACGTGAGAGAACTTGGGAAGGTTGAACACCAGACGGGCTGCGGCATTCTGGATGAGTTGTAGGGGTTTAATGGCACAGACAGGGAGCCCAGCCAACAGCGAGTTGCAGTAATCCAGACGGGAGATGACAAGTGCCTGGATTAGGACCTGTGCCGCTTCCTGTGTAAGGCAGGGTCGTACTCTCCGAATGTTGTAGAGCATGAACCTACAGGATCGGGTCACCGCCTTGATGTTAGCGGAGAACGACAGGGTGTTGTCCAGGGTCACGCCAAGGCTCTTCGCACTCTGGGAGGAGGACACAACGGAGTTGTCAACCGTGATGGCGAGATCATGGAACGGGCAGTCCTTTCCCGGGAGGAAGAGCAGCTCTGTCTTGCCAAGGTTCAGCTTGAGGTGGTGATCCGTCATCCATACTGATATGTCTGCCAGACATGCAGAGATGCGATTCGCCACCTGGTTATCAGAAGGGGGAAAGGAGAAGATTAGTTGTGTATCGTCAGCGTAGCAATGATAGGAGAGGCCATGTGAGGATATGACAGAGCCAAGTGACTTGGTGTATAGCGAGAATAGGAGAGGGCCTAGAACTGAGCCCTGGGGGACACCAGTGGTGAGAGCACGTGGTGCGGAGACAGCTTCTCGCCACGCCACTTGGTAGGAGCGACCGGTCAGGTAGGACGCAATCCAAGAGTGAGCCGCGCCGGAGATGCCCAGCTCGGAGAGGGTGGAGAGGAGGATCTGATGGTTCACAATATCAAAGGCAGCAGAAAGGTCTAGAAGGACAAGAGCAGAGGAGAGAGAGTTAGCTTTAGCAGTGTGGAGAGCCTCCGTGACACAGAGAAGAGCAGTCTCAGTTGAATGACCAGTCCTGAAACCTGACTGGTTTGGATCAATAATGTCATTCTGAGAGAGATAGCAAGAGAGTTGGCTAAAGACGGCACGCTCAATAGTTTTGGAAAGAAAAGAAAGAAGGGATACTGGTCTGTAGTTGTTGACGTCAGAGGGATCGAGTGTTGGTTTTTTGAGAAGGGGTGCAACTCTCGCTCTCTTGAAGACGGAAGGGACATAGCCAGCGGTCAAGGATGAGTTGATCAGCGAGGTGAGGTAGGGGAGAAGGTCACCGGAGATGGTCTGGAGAAGAGAGGAGGGGATAGGGTCAAGCGGGCAGGTTGTTGGGTGGCCTGCAGTCACAAGTCGCAAGATTTTATCTGGAGAGAGAGGGGAGAAAGAAGTCAAAGCATAGGGTAGGGCAGTGTGAGCAGGACCAGCAGTGTCATTTGACTTAACAAACGAGGATCGGATGTCGTCAACCTTCTTTTCAAAGTGGTTGACGAAGTCATCCGCAGAGAGGGAGGTGGGGGGGGGGGGGGGGGAGGATTCAGCAGGGAGGAGAATGTGGCAAAGAGCTTCCTAGGGTTAGAGGCAGATGCTTGGAATTTAGAGTGGTAGAAAGTGGCCTTAGCAGCAGAAACAGATGAAGAAAATGTAGAGAGGAGGGAGTGAAAAGATGCCAGGTCGGCAGGGAGTTGAGTTTCCTTCCATTTCCGCTCAGCTGTCCGGAGCTCTGTTCTGTGAGCTCGCAATGAGTCATCAAGCCACGGAGCTGGAGGGGAGGACCGAGCCGGCCGGGAGGATAGGGGACATAGAGAGTGAAAGGATGCAAAAAGGGAGGAGAGGAGGGTTGAGGAGGCAGAATCAGGAGATTGGAGGGAGAAGGATTGAGCAGAGGGAAGAGATGATAGGATGGAAGAGGAGAGAGTAGCGGGAGAGAGAGAGCGAAGGTTGCGGCGACGCATTACCATCTGTGTAGGGGCAGAGTGAGTAGTGTTGGAGGAGAGCGAGAGAGAAAAGGATACAAAGTAGTGGTCGGAGACATGGAGGGGAGTTGCAGTGAGATTAGTAGAAGAACAGCATCTAGTAAAGATGAGGTCAAGCGTATTGCCTGCCTTGTGAGTAGGGGGGGACGGTGAGAGGGTAAGGTCAAAAGAGGAGAGGAGTGGAAAGAAGGAGGCAGAGAGAAAGGAGTCAAATGTAGACGTAGGGAGGTTGAAATCCCCCAAAACTGTGAGGGGTGAGCCATCCTCAGGAAAGGAACTTATCAAGGTGTCAAGCTCATTGATGAACTCTCCAAGGGAACCTGGAGGGCGATAGATGACAAGGATATTAAGCTTAAATGGGCTAGTGACTGTGACAGCATGGAATTCAAATGAGGAGATACACAGATGGGTTAGGGGAAAAATTGAGAATGTCCACTTGGGAGAGATGAGGATTCCTGTGCCACCACCCCGCTGACCAGATGCTCTCGGGGTATGCGAGAACACATGGTCAGACGAGGAGAGAGCAATAGGAGTAGCAGTGTTTTCAGTGGTAATCCATGTTTCAGTCAGCGCCAAGAAGTCGAGGGACTGGAGGGTAGCATAGGCTGGGATGAACTCTGCCTTGTTGGCAGCAGAACGGCAGTTCCAGAGGCTGCCTGAGACATTTTTTTTTACATTTTAGTCATTTAGCAGACGCTCTTATCCAGAGCGACTTACAGTTAGTGAATACATATTTGTTTTATACTGGCCCCCCGTGGGAAACAAACCCACAACCCTGGCGTTGCAAACGCCATGCTCTATCAACTGAGCTACATCCCTGCCGGCCATTCCCTCCCCTACCCTGGACGACGCTGGGCCAATTGTGCGCCGCCCATGAGTCTCCCGGTCGCGGCCAGCGGCGACAGAGCCTGGATTCGAACCAGGATCTCTAGTGGCACAGTTAGCACTGCGATGCAGTGCCTTAGACCACTGCGCCACTCAGGAGTGAGACCTGGAACTCCAGGTGTGTGGTGCGTGCAGGGACCACCAGGTTAGAGAGGCAGCAGCCACATGGTGTGAGGCGTTTGTGTAGCCTGTGCGGAAAGGAGAGAACAGGGATGGGCAGAGGCATAGTTGACAGGCTGCAGCAAATGGCTACAATAATGCAGAGGAGATCGGAATAAAATGAACTAAACATCTGGGAAAGGAGAAAGCAGGGCCTCCCTCACCACAACTCCCAAATATAACTCTCCCAACTTCCACCTCAGAAACTATAATTGTTTCACTGAAACACCCGAATATAACTCTCCCAACTTCCACTTTAGAAATTAGAATTGTTGTAAACTACAGCGGTTCAATGTTTCTAGGAATGGACTCTAACTTACTTTATTCAGCTAGCTAACTTCTTCCATGAAAACTGCCCAGGGCACCGTATCCTATGACGCCATAGCTAACTAGCATGCTAGCATCCAATAACAAACGGTTTAGCACCAATACTTGGTTACAACAAACTACCAATAGTGTGTTAACACACTAAACAGATAATTCGTGTCCGTGTCTAGTTCCTTTCATAACGCAGCAATAATTAAACGTTGGCTAGCTAGCACAAAGTCAGTCATGCTAGCTACACAAGTGGACTACACATCTCGAATGTTCAGAAAGGGAAGCTTTATGTTGCAAAATTCTCATTGACTAAAATTAAATTGTATTTAGCTGCTACAGTACTGCTAGCTGGTAGTGTTGGCTAGCTAGCAATGGCTGTGGTGTTGACTTTGTTTGAAAAACGGCGTCGCTGCGAATGAGTGTAGCTGGCTAAAATGATATTGTATTTAGTTGCTATAGTTCTGCTAGCTGGTAGTGTTGGCTAGCTAGCAATGGCAGCTGTGTTGACTTTGTTTGAAAAACGGCGTCGCTGCGAACGAATGTAGCTGGCTAAAATTATATTGTATTTAGTTGCTACAGTACTGCTAGCTGGTAGCGTTGGCTAGCTAGCAATGGCTGCGGTGATGACTTTGTTTGAAAAACGGCGTCGCTGCGAACGAATGTAGCTGGCTAAAAGGATATTGTATTTAGCTGCTACAGTACTGCTAGCTGGTAGTGTTGGCTAGCAAGCAATGGCTGCGGTGTTGACTTTGTTTGAAAAACGGCGTCGCTGCGAATGAATGTAGCTGGCTAGCTAACCTCGATAGTTTCTCTATACTACACCTTTATCTTTGATACAAATACAACTATGTAGCTAGCTAACATTACACTAATCAAATCGTTTTGTCTGATTAGTGCACCTGTTCCATATCACGTATTGATTATGTCACCTATAAGTTTCCTTTGGTTTTGTTTGTAGTTGTGTGTTGTTGTCCGCCTGTCCGTTGGTGATGTGTATTTGCTCTCGTGTATTTTGTGTATTGACGCACAGCATGCGTAATCGCTCGCCTCCGTTGTGTTGAGGCCCGTTATTTTGTATTGTCGTGTTTTGACTAGTAAAGTCTGTTGGACTAAGCTTCTGTGTCCTGCGCCTGACTCCAACACCACATCCACATCAGCTCGTGACAGACCTGCTCTTTTTCAATAAAATAATAATGCATACTAAGGATATTGGCACTAAGTATGAACTGCTCTTTTTCAATAAAAGGATAATGCATACTAAGGATATTGGCACTTGGTATCAACTGCTCTTTCTCAATAAAAAGGAAAAAGGGAGGGTGTTAGCACCTCTAACTTAACAAAATATAAAGCTAACAATAGGTATCCTTTTTGCCCTTTTCTTTAACAAAGGTTATGGCGGAGTCACGTGGGACCGCCGAAAAAGATTGCAGCACTTTAGAGAGCTCCTAATACCCGCATGTAAGTACTGAAATTCAACAGCATACACTTTCATTTTTGTCTTAATATATTGACTGGAAGTACAGTTTATTATAAACTAAAATTTACATTTTGAAACATCTCGCTAAAGTGGCGTTATTGGCATGTCGACACGTTAAAAACGTATTCAAGCCTAACACGCGGTATTCACAGAACGCCACATCGACTAGCAAAAAAACAGCAAGTCCTCCCGAATCCCCCTACCAAGACATGGATCAACACATAAACCCAGAGAAATTGGTAAATCTGAAGGATCTATTTGAGCAAATGGGAAAGATTTTGTTGAAAGATGAACACGATAAAAAACAACAACTACCGAGCTAAAGGAAAAAGTTGATGCGATACAAGAGAGGATGGAACGGGCAGAGGGACGGATTTCCACAGTGGAGGATGCCGTCTCCCGTCTGGAGAAGGGTAATGAGAATCACGAGAAAAAGCTGGACATATTGTGGAATCGTGTCGAAGAACTTGAGAACAGAAGTAGGAGAAATACGGTGAGATTGGTTCATCTGAAAGAGGGGAGTGAGGCTGGCGGTGGACTAATCTTGTGTGTGCAGAAAATCATAGCAGAAGGATTTGGATTTGATGACAGGCACGAATTCAAAATTGAATGAACCCATCGCAGTTTAACCATGCCTGAAGAGAATAGGCCCCTGAGAACGGTTCTCATCCGCTTCTACAGCCCGGGACAAGGTACTTAAAGCGGCGAAAGAAAATGGTGGCGTCCAGTGGGAAGGCCGCCGGCTGTCTTTTTTCCCCAACCTGTCCAAGGAAGAGGAAGAAGTTTGCAACGGCAAAGAAAAAACTACACGAGAAGAACGTCAGGCACATTCTGGCATTCCCAGCGACCCTGCTCTTTACTTGGAAGGGAAAGAAAATGATTTAAGGCCAACGTGGAGGCAGAGAGATTCTTGTTAGAGCAAGGTGTTTAGCATAGATAAAGAAGACGAGACAAGGTAAAATTCAAGTAGAATTGTATAACGTTTACTATACAAATGAAGGTAGCCTATGTGTTTGCAGGACTCTGGGGAGTGTTGCTAATTTAGCCTTTCAAGTGCCTTTTTGAGTTGAGACTGCAGGTTATCTTCTGCAGCATCAAATACATTTCTGTGATGATTGACTCATCGAGAAGCAACGTTACATTCCTAGTTGCTTTGTTTAATTTTGGGATTGGTTTTCTATGTTTATTTACACTGTTTAATTGTACGTACAGTTGGTGCAGATATTGTGAAATGTTATATAATGATGTTTATTAGAGTTGTCACATGTTCAATGGGACACTTCACACAAATATGGCTAATGGTTATGTAAACATCCTCTCTTGGAATTTAAATGGTTGTGGTAACCAAGTGAAGAGGACAAAGATTTTGACATATTTAAAATCAAAACAGGCGGATATTGTGTTCATACAGGAATCACATTCAAACAGACACAGAGGCACTGAAATTTAGAGGAGGCTGGGTTTCAGAAGTTTATCATAGCTCATTTAATTCCAAACAAAATGGGGTGATTATTCTGATAAGCAAAATACCTAATTTTGTAATGTTGAAGCAACACTCAGATGAGTCTGGCAGGTTGATCTGCATATAGGCTCTTATAAATGGGATTAATGTAGTGTTATGCAACATATATGCTCCCAACAAGGAGGACCCCGATTTGTTTTCACGAGGTCAACGTTATACTGGGAAATATGGAGGGGCAGATCGTCCTTGCTGGAGACTTTAACCAAGTGATGGACAATAGGATTGATAGAAGTAAATGTACAGGTAACTCCACGCCAAAGGATAGACTTGCAATACATATGCTAGCAGAGGATGTGGGCCTTACAGACATATGTGTTAGGCCTACTGCTGCTAGGTAGCTCTCTCTCTGCTCTCCCCCACCCCTCTGTCTGTCCTTGATTGCAGGAGTGAAGTCTGGTGTGCGGGAGTCAGGGTTCCAGCTGCAGCTCATTCACCATAATCACCTCAGCCTTTAAGACCCGGTCAAACTTTCCACTCATCGTCAGATCATAGTCAAGACGACCATATTATGGGAACCTGACTTTTGCCTCCGCTTCACTCCTGCCACCACCATCCTGCTCCCCACTACCGGACCTCCCTTTTGGACTCACCACGGACACTAGGACATTACGGTACCACACCTGCCCTGACCTGGATCTGTTACCCTCCCTGTAACCTGGACTTGCTCTTCCCCTATTATTGGAAACCTGGACTTTTTGAACATTGTAAATAAACCTGTTAAACCTTCTCTGGCTTGGTGTACTTGTCTGCATTTGGGTTCTAATCCAGTTAAATCATGACAGTATGATCTGACCAACATGAACCCAGCAGACAGTAGCTCGGATACCACCCCAGAGTGCACTCAAATTCGGACTGCTATAGCCAATCAGGACATTTTACTTGGCCAACATGATACCCTGTTTAAGACTATTGCTGAGAACAGTCAGGTGCTGTTTAATCAGGTTCAATTACTCACCAATCAGGTGTCTGTCCTTACTACCCAAGTTAATAATGCAACCCTTGGGCATGGCATACAAACTGCCCCTTCTCCTGCTCCACCTGTTTTTCCTGGCCCTCCAGCCCAGATCAGAGAGCCTTTTGTTCCTGCTCCAGAGCGCTATGATGGGAACATGGGAACCTGTGGTGAATTTTTGACTCAATGCTCGTTAGTGTTTGAACAACAGCCCCTCACCTACGCCTCAGAAAGAGCCCGTATTGCCTACCTTATCAACTCTACTAGCGGTTCCGCTCGTGCCTGGGGATCCGCGGTCTGGGAGAGTCAGTCGGACATTTGCAACGCTTACGTGGCCTTCTCCACTGAGATGAGGAAGGTTTTTGACCACCCCGTACGGGGCAAGGAGGCTGCGAAACGGTTGTTGTCTCTTCGGCAGGGGGTTCGCAGTGTGGCGGAGATGGCAGTGGAGTTTCGGACGTTAGCGGCGTTGAGCGGTTGGAATGACGAGGCATTACAAGGAGTGTTCATCAATGCTTTGTCTGAGACTTTAAAAGATGAGTTGGTGTCATATGATGTATCGCCTACGCTGGATAATCTTATTTCACTCACAATCAGGTTGGATAATCGGATTCGGGAGCGCCGCCGGGAGAGGAGTGTTAGTTCCAAGCAACTGGTCTGTCGTCAACAAACTCCTTCCCGCATCTTCCCTACGGAGAAAGCAGAGTCTTCCCGAGTCGATACGAGGAGCACTGAACCCGAAGCCATGGAGGTGGGTCGTGCACGGTTGTCCTCAGAGGAGCGTGCATGTCGTATTCAGGCTCGGGTCTGGCTGTATTGTGGAGAAGCTGGTCATTTCGTTCCTTCCTGCCCAGTTCGTCCGGGAAAAGGGCCGGCTCATCATTATTGGGAGAAGTTTTGGTGAGCCGAGCAGCGGATTCTTCCTCTTCTCCCCGCATTCTGCTCCAGGCATCCCTCCAGTGGCAGTCCCAGAATTTCTCGGTTAGTGCGTTGGTTGACTCTGGTGCCGATGAAAGCTTTTTGGATCGAGAGTTGGCTCAACAAATGGAGTTAGAGACTGTTCCTATGGACTGTCCGCTGCAGGCTAAGGGTCTAAATGGACAATTGTTGACCCGTATTACTCATCAGACTGTTCCTGTTTGTTTCAGAGTGTCGGGTAATCATCAGGAGAACATTCAATTCCATATAATTTACTGCCCACAGACCCCCCTGGTCCTTGGTATCCCCTGGCTCATAAGACACAATCCACACATTGATTGGGTGACCGGTAGAATTGTTTCATGGAGCACATTTTGTCATGTGAATTGTTTGTGTTCTGCTCAGACCCCTGCCAGCACTGTGCCTCAACCTCCACTGGAGTCCATGGATCTTTCTGCTGTCCCTGACGTGTATCATGACCTGGCATCCGTTTTCTGCAAACACAGAGCTACTTCTCTTCCTCCTCACCGGCCTTACGACTGCGCCATTGACCTCCAGCCAGGAGCCCCTCTCCCCAGCAGTCGCCTGTACAATCTCTCCCGCCCGGAGACGGAGGCTATGGAGAACTACATTCGGGACTCCTTGGCGTCAGATATTATTCGTCCTTCCTCGTCACCTGTAGGAGCGGGATTCTTTTTTGTTGCTAAGAAGGATAAGACCCTCAGACCCTGTATTGATTTCCGTGGACTTAGCAACATCACCATTAAGAACAAATATTCTCTGCCTTTAATTAACTCTGCTTTTCCCCTCCTTCATGGTGCAACTATCTTCACTAAACTGGATCTACGAAATGTGTATCACCTGGTGCGCATTCGTAAAGGTGATGAATGGAAGACTGCCTTCAACACACCTTTGGGACATTTTGAGTACCTGGTTATGCCTTTTGGGTTGTCCAATGCCCCTGCCGTTTTTCAGGCACTAGTCAATGATGTCCTTCGGGACATGTTGAATCGGTTTGTTTTTGTCTATCTGGATGATATCCTGATTTTTTCAGAGTCCTCCCAGGAACACGAACTGCATGTGCGCCAGGTGTTGCAAAGGTTGTTGGAGAACAAACTGTTTGTGAAGATGGAGAAATGTGAATTTCATGTGTCTGAGACCTCTTTTTTGGGTTACATAATAGCTCAGGGGGAGTTGCGGATGGACCCAGCTAAGATCTCTGCTGTCACGGACTGGCCAGCCCCCTCCACCCGCAAACAACTTCAACGATTCCTGGGGTTTGCGAACTTCTACAGGAGGTTCATCAAGGACTACAGCCGCATTGCGGCGCCACTCACCGCTCTCACCTCCATCGCACGACCGTTCGCTTGGAATGAAGGGGCCGAAGCACCCATTCTGATGCAGCCGGACCCCGACCGCCAGTTTGTCGTGGAGGTGGATGCATCCGACACTGGGGTAGGTGCGGTGTTGTCACAACGTTCACCGGAAGATAACAAACTGCATCCCTGTGCTTTCCTTTCACGGAAACTTTCTCAGGCAGAGAGGAATTATGATGTTGGCAATCGTGAACTGCTCGCCGTGAAGCTGGCTCTCGAAGAGTGGCGGCATTGGCTGGAGGGGGCGGAACAACCCTTCATCGTTTGGACGGATCATAAGAATCTGGCATACATCCAGTCAGCGAAGCAGCTCAACCCCCGTCAAGCCAGGTGGGCACTATTTTTTGGTAGATTCAATTTTTCTCTGTCTTACCGTCCTGGGTCACGCAACGTCAAACCTGACGCCCTGTCTCGTGTTTTTTCTGCTGTTGATACTGGTAGTAACCCTGAATCCATCTTGCCTCCTACCTGCAGTATTGCGGCCATTACATGTGACATCGAAGGGATTGTTAGACAGGCTCAACATCATCAAGCTGACCCTGGGAGCGGTCCTCCTAACCGGTTGTTTGTCCCTGAGTCTGTTCGCTCCCAGGTACTTCAGTGGGCTCACTCGTCTCCCCTTACCTGTCACCCTGGAGTTACTCGGACCCTTGACTTTGTGCGACGGAAGTTCTGGTGGCCCAGGATGGAGGCGGACACTCGAGCCTTCATTGCTGCTTGTACGGTATGTGCACGTAGTAAGAACTCCACCCAGGCCAGCGCTGGTCATCTAAGACCTCTGCCAATACCCAGCCGGCCCTGGTCCCACATTGCCTTGGATTTTGTCACTGGACTTCCCCCCTCGTCTGGAAAGACTGTCATTCTTACTGTTATTGATCGTTTTTCTAAGTTTGCTCATTTTTTGGCCCTACCTAAACTGCCCACTGCCAGAGAAACGGCTGATATTTTGGTTGAACATGTGTTCCGCTCTCATGGTCTACCCACGGATATTGTCTCTGACAGGGGTCCCCAGTTTGTCTCCCAGGTTTGGAAGGCTTTCTGTAAAGCTTTGGGCATTACATCCAGCCTGTCCTCTGGATATCACCCCCAGACCAACGGGCAAGCAGAGAGAGCGAACCAGGAGATGGAGACCGCTCTCCGCTGTGTCACAGGGTCTAACCCTGGGTCGTGGAGCTCCATGCTCCCCTGGGTGGAATATGCTCATAACACCTTGACTAACGCTTCCTCTGGTTTGTCTCCCTTTCTGTGTGCTCTGGGTTATCAACCTCCCCTGTTCTCTTCTCAAGAGAGGGAACTGGCGGTACCCTCGGTGCAGTCCCACATGTGCCGCTGCTTCAAGGTCTGGAGGAAGGCCAGGGTAGCTCTGTCCCGAGCTTCGGCGTACATGCAGAGGCAAGCCAACCGTCACCGGTCCCAGGCTCCCGGTTACTCTCCTGGTCAAGAGGTATGGCTTAAGTCACGTGACCTTCCGTTGAAAGTGGAGTCTAAGAAGATGGCGCCTCGTTTTATAGGACCGTTCAAGATACTGTCTATTGTTAACCCCTGCGCGGTTAAACTACAGCTTCCTGCCTCCCTACGGGTTCATTCCACCTTTCATGTTCAGATTAAGCCTGTGTCGGTTAGCCCTCTGTGCCCGCCCTCTCGTCCCCCTCCTCCGCCCAGGATCGTGGGTGGGGGTCCGGTCTACACTGTCCGGCGACTTCTGGATGTTCGCCACCGGGGTCGTGGTTTCCAGTACCTGGTGGATTGGGAGGGTTATGGTCCTGAGGAACGTTCCTGGGTGCCCAGGAGCTTCATTGTGGATCCTGCTCTGGTCCGTGAGTTTCATAGGTTACATCCTGATAAACCCTGTCGGTCGCCAGGTGGCGTCCGTAGAGGTGGGGGGTACTGTTAGGCCTACTGCTGCTAGGTAGCTCTCTCTCTGCTCTCCCCCTCCCCTCTGTCTGTCCTTGATTGCAGGAGTGAAGTCTGGTGTGCGGGAGTCAGGGTTCCAGCTGCAGCTCATTCACCATAATCACCTCAGCCTTTAAGACCCGGTCAAACTTTCCACTCATCGTCAGATCATAGTCAAGACGACCATATTATGGGAACCTGACTTCTGCCTCCGCTTCACTCCTGCCACCACCATCCTGCTCCCCACTACCGGACCTCCCTTTTGGACTCACCACGGACACTAGGACATTACGGTACCACACCTGCCCTGACCTGGATCTGTTACCCTCCCTGTAACCTGGACTTGCTCTTCCCCTATTATTGGAAACCTGGACTTTTTGAACATTGTAAATAAACCTGTTAAACCTTCTCTGGCTTGGTGTACTTGTCTGCATTTGGGTTCTAATCCAGTTAAATCATGACAATATGGAGATTAGTCCATCCTAATGATAGAGAATGTACTTTGTTCTCCCACTGTCATAAGACACACTCCAGAATAGATTTCTTCTTGATATCTAATTTCATGGTTAATAATGTGATTGATTGCAAGATTGGACCCATTGCCCTCACATATCATGCTATAGAGTTACATGTTGATATAAAATCCGAAAATGTGAGGACGATTTAGACTCAACACCATGCTATTACGAGATGTGATATTTAGCCAATCACTAAGCAGATGATCTTAGATCCTTTTTTGAGATCAACAAAGCATATAGACGGAAAATACTAGCAAGTGTCCAAAAAGAAGAGAGAAGGGGCTGAAGCAGCAAAAAGATTAGAAACCGAGATAGGTGTCTTGGAAAGGGATTTGGCAAGACATTTCACAGATAGCACATTTCAAACTGCCTGCAAATTGAAATTTCAGTTGCACGAAATGTATAACAAAAAGGCAGAATATGCTCTGTTTAGACTTTAGAACCAGTTTTATGAGGGAGGTGAGAAGACCGGCAGGCTACTAGCAAGACAACTAAAAATGCAGAACACTTCTAACGTAATCCCAGCAATTAAGAAGGGCAATAAGATGGTGACCTCATCCAAAGAGATAAACAGTGCGTTTCAACGTTTTTATGAAGATTTATATACATCCTCCTGTTTTCAGCGAGCCCCATAGATATGGATACTTTTTTACATTTTACATTTTAGTCATTTAGCAGACGCTCTTATCCAGAGCGACTTACAGTTAGTGAGTGCATACATTTTGTCTGGTATAGAATGACCTAGATTATCAGATAGCCAGGTAGAGGACCTGGACTGTACTATAACAGAAGAGGAGGTTAGAGCCACCATTTTATCTATGAAAGCAGGGAAATCACCTGGTCTGGATGGCCTTCTTGTAGAATGTTATAAAAAGTATATTGACATTCTTGTACCTGTACCAGGAGGTATTTAAAAATGGCTCCCATCCGGCCACCTTTAATGAGGCTTTGATATCGCTGATTCCTAATAAGGATAGAGATACTACAGAACCTGGGAATTGTAGAGCTATCAGCCTCCTTAATGTGGATTGTATGATTCTTACTAAGACCCTTGCGATACGCTTAGAGAAGGCACTACCTAATATTATACATAGTGACCAAGTAGGATTAATTAAGAACAGGACCTCAACTGATAATATGAGGAGGTTCTTACATCTCATGCGGTTAAACCGCTCAAATATAGGTCCTCCCACTGCTGTCGCCTTAGATGCTGAGAAGGCATTTGAAAGGGTAGAATGGGCTTTTCTCTTAAGAACCCTAGAAGAATGTGGTTTTGGACCTGACTTTTGTAAATGGATAGGGGTCCTCTATTCCAATCCTAAAGCAACAGTACTTACGAATGGAATTATGTCTCCTTTTTTTTGTCTTTCTAGCTAATTTTCCCCCAACATCGGACACCCCCTAACTTCGGACACTCTAGCGGTTGGAGGACTAAATTACCTCGAGTTCAACATTTAAATGGACTGGAAAATAACGGTAAGTTTTGCGACTAAAGACACCCTTCTAGCTAGCTGACCACTGATTGTCATTGCAATTTTTGTAAGTTAAGTTAGGTTTTGAGAGTTTTCAAAAAAAAGTTATATACATACACATTTTTAGGGACACGCTGTATATTGTAAAATTTGACTGCGCGACAGACCACACCTCATTTAATATCCAACTTTTTACCTTTGAAATATAGCTAACGGACTTTCTAATGTTGCTAGCTTAGTTGCTAAATGTTGATAGATCTGCTAAGTAAGCAAAAAGGAAAGAAATTGTAAGATAATACATATCACGAAAACAGCTGAATGTTGTCAAGCTTGATCTTTTCAGAATTGGAGTCCTTTGACGGGGGCGTTTTGCACAATCTGCAAAAATAAATGTTTAACTTTGAACCATTAACTTTTTGACACCTATCACTGTTGGCTATGTTTAATCTTGCAACAGCTACATATAGGCAGTATTTAGTCTAATGTTACAATGTATGCATCAATATTAAACTAATTGGGACACTAATTTTCATTACAGATAACGTCAAACAAAATATGTGGGTACACTTTCAGTTATTGTGAAAACTTTCATCACTTTTCAATGCCTTAGCTTTGAAATGTAAATGTTTATACATATTCAGATTGAGTTATCTTTCTAAAATGTATATAGTATGCCAAGTTATTTAGCTACATGTATTTACCACCACAGCATGGAGAAAGTCAAGAGGAAGCGGTGGAGTGAGGTGGACATGTTCCATGCCATGGAGGACTGCGGGGCAGGGATGGCTATCCGCTGCCAAGGTTAGGCATCTTTTGTTTTTAGGAGATTACCACGTGTATGTGAATTTTATCTGCTAGTAACAGTTTTATTTTCTTATCTACCAAGGTGTATGGTGTACCTCGGCAGACCCTGGCGGACAGGCTGAGCGGCCGGGTGACCCATTGTTGTCGCAGTGGACCACCCACATTGCTTGAAAATTCTCTGGTGCAGTACTGTATCTACTGCGCCAGCCATGGGTTCCCCTTTCCCAGACAGAGGCTGATGAAATACGCCAACAAAATACGCAGGTATTTGGTGTTCTATGTGTTTATGTATGTAGAATGCTGGACTGACTGTTCTCAATGTGTGTGATGTAAATGTGGATGTGTAAGGTGATGCCAAAACAAACATTTTCATCCTGGATGGACAATTACATATTCTCTTCTATTGTAGGTTTTGGCACCCAGGGGAAACAATCCCACCACTGGGGAAGAGGTGGTGGGAAATGTTCAGGAGGAGGCACAAGAACCTGAGCATGAGGAGGCCGGACACCCTGGAAAGGAGGAGAGCTGAGTGTGCCACACGTCCGATGATGGACACCTTCTTCACTTCTTATGAGAAGCACTTGGAGGAGAGTGGGTTGAGGGAGAAACCCAGACAAATCTATAACTGCGATGAGTCTGGGGGCCAAGGAGCACATCACAGTGCTGGCCTGCTTCAACGCAGCTGGGAGGATGTCCCCCCATTTATCATCTACCCCAAGTGTTTCCCCGGTGGCCACTACACACTGGGAGGCCCCCCCCAAGCCTTGTATGGACGGTCAAACAGTGGCTACATTGACGGGGACCTGTTCAGGAAGTGGTTTCAGCACTTCATTAAGCATGCAGTGAAGGAACGCCCTCTCCCTCTCCTCTTCGATGGGCACAAGAGCCACATGGACACAGAGGTGCTCGCGGCGGCACTAAGGGAAGGGGTTATACTTCTATTTCTTCCACCACACTGCACCCGTGTCCTGCAGCCGCTGGACGAGGCATACTTTAGCCCTTTAAAGAATTTGCCAGACTATTCCGCTACCCGTAACAGCGCTGCAAGGACATGCGCTATGTGGTGGAAGGGTTTAAGAAGTGTGGCCTCTTCCCTTCTGACCCTTCAGCCATTGAAGGGTCCCGTTTAATGCCGTCTCGGTCCCTTCCGGGTCCCTTCCGGGTCCCCCGCACCGCCTCTCCTGGAACCAGCAGCATTGTGCCGTCCATCAGCACCTCCTCCCCAGTGACCACAGGAGGACCCTCAGCCCCTGCTCCAGTCCAAGCCCCTGCTCCAGTCCCAGCCCTAGCTCTAGAAGAGCACCCCCTAATAGAGGGGGGGCTGATAGCAAAGGACCTGGGGCACATCCTTACTGTCCTTAAGTATCGGCTAGATCGATACAGAAGACTCCCTGTGGTCGCCACATGCCTCACCGGGGAGGAATACACGCGCCAGTGGCAGGAGAGGGGTGAGAAGGAGAGGGCCGAGGCAGAGGAGAAAGAGCGTCGGGCAGCCCTCAGAACACAGAGGGCACAGGAGAGGGCTGCCTGGATGAGACCATTGACGCCATCGCCTCTGCTGGACCCCCTGCTGGAACCACTCCTGACAGCTGCATCACCACTGCCAGTGCCTCCCAGTGTGCAACACCTGTAGGAGCCGCCGGAGTCCCCAGCTGCAGAAGAAGGCTACGTGCCTACTCTCCCGACCACACCATCGTCAGCCCCTCAACCCCACCATTACAAACACCAGCTCCTCCAAGCCATCGTCGGCGGTTTTGTCCACCACCACCACGATGCACACCACCCCCCCTGTCTGTCACCACCAACACGGCCTCCTCTGGACCAACTGCCTCCTCCGACTCCCATAGTCACACCACCATAGCAGCCTCGTCTGGTGTCCCTGCCCCTTGCAATTTGAATACAGCCACCTCCACAGGTAAACACATGTTAAATTACAAATAAATGACTGTTATCTGTTTTATAAAACAGCAATGTAATTTTTTTTTAAATAATCTCTCTTTACATATCTACAGTCCATAGCACCAGCCCTCAAGTCATCTCCACCTCCTTCAAAACCTCTGCAGCTTCCTCCAGAGGTATTTATGTAAAAAAAGTTGAAAAGGGTTTTGATGAAACATGCTCAGTCTAACACTACTTTTTCTCAAACTGCAGCACAGCAAAGGAAGAGAAAAGCTCCACCGGTCACGTCTGTCACGCCACCGAGGGCACCACTCTCAGGTACTTCATAATCTGTTTTTCTCTCCCTCAGTTGTATCAATTACTATTGTTGTTGAAGAATTTCTACATTTTGCAAAACCATATTAATCCATTTGTATTATTATTTAATTTTTTATAAAAGAAGACACCACCTGCTGTGCTCGCTGCGGGGAGCATGATTCGCCTGCAAGCTCCCCTCAGGAGTGTAGATCCGAGGTGCCATGGGTGCTGTGACAGGCAAGTCATTATTTTTTACCGGAAGGCTAGCCAACTAGTCAACTATTTAGTAAACACTTCGGGTACGTGGTTGGTGTCTCTTTTTTGAACAAAATTAAACGGATATATCTTGTAATTGAACAAAATAGTAAGGTGGCCAATAACTGGGGGCCGTATGCCGATAATACGGGACGTATTTGTTTTGCTAAACCGCTTATCAAAAAGCTGATAATAGTAGTATTTCCAATGAAATGTCAAACTTTCTAATTGCTAACCCGTTAGCTAACATTTTTACGATACCAATAATCACATAACATTGATGGCTTGATCACAAGATAACACTGTTGAAGGTAATATATTTCTTAAACACTGTTGAACATGCCAATAATACGGGGTTCCATGCTAGAGGCACAAGACAGGGATGCTCGCTCTCCCCTCTCCTGTTTACCATAGTTTTAGAGCCTCTTGCGACAATGATAAGAACAGATCCAGAAATTAGAGGTGTACATGGAGGAGGAAAAGAACACAAGCTGCTTATGTATGCAGTGTAATGAATACTCGGACAGAGTGGTAAGATCCAATCGCAGAATAGCGATGCTTTATTAGAGTACAGACAAGGGAATAGCTTAATCGTGGTCGGGCGGGCTGTGGTCAAAACCGGGCCAGGCATAGACAGGCAGAGGTACCAATGGAGCGGGCTTAGTCGTAGTCGAGGGCACAGGCACAGGATCAGAGGACGGTAATCACTGGGGTAGACAAGCAGAGGATTAAGCAATTCGGGGAGTCAAACAACAAGGCACAGGTCGGATACACGGGTAATCAAAAACAACAAACTCTCTCTCTCTCTCGGAACAAAACGCTTAGCAAGTCACAAAGGAACAATACCTCGCGCCGACTGAGCTTCTGAGCACACCTTAAATCCTACACTAATTACTGACAGGTATGCTCAGAACTCAGGTGAACCAGATCGAGTCTGATGACTCCCCCTCTCTGTAGATCGGGGAAGTGTCAGACTGTCTAGACCCTGCCAACCCCCGATCCCTTACAGTATCCCCCTCCCCAGGGCCGGCTCCTGACGGCCTTCTACCTCTACCGGGTGGTCTTCCTCTGGGTCGGGGTCCTGGATGATCTGGGTGCTCAGCGTGGAAAGTGGCCTTGAGAGCGGGATCCAGTATGTCCTTAGCCGGAACCCAGGACCGTTCCTCAGGTCCATATCCCTCCCAGTCCACGAGATATTCGATGCCCCCTCGTCTCCGTCTTGACTCCAGTATCTCGTGGACTGTATAGGTGGTGTCCTGTTCATCCTCCAAAGGTGGTGTAGTAGGTTGTTGAGCGATTGGTGGATACATCGGGCTATAATGGACAGGTTTCAACAGGGAGACGTGGAACGTAGGGTTTATCCTATAGTGTCGAGGGAGTAACAGACGGTAGGTGACAGGGTTAATACGTCTCTGAACTTTGAAAGGACCAATGTACCTGGGTTGGAGCTTCTTGCAGCTCCGTCGGAACCGCAGGTCTCGGGTAGACAGCCACACTCGTTGCCCGGGTTGATAAGTGGGAGTAGGTCTCCGGCGTCGGTCGGCGTAGGTCTTTTGCTGTTGTGAGGCTTGACTGAGATGTTGATGGGCCGTCTCCCAGACCTGCGCACTCCGACGGAACCATTCGTCCACCGCCGGTACCATCCCTGATGCGGTATCCCACGGGAACAGGGGGGGTTGATACCCTAGAACACACTGGAAGGGCGTTAAGCGTAGGGAGGTGTGAATGAGTGAGTTCTGAGCATACTCTACCCAAGGAGGGAATCGACTCCACTCTTGCGGCTGCCGCGAACATTGTTGCCATAGATATTTCCCAATTTCCTGGTTGAGCCGTTCTGTCTGCCCATTGGCCTGGGGATGATATGCGGAGGTTAGGCTAACCGAGATGCCCAAGCGTTCGCAGAAGGCCTTCCATACCCGGGATACAAACTGGGGTCCCCGGTCGGAAACAATATCCTCCGGGACACCAAACTGCTGGAACACCTGGGTAAACATAGTCTCAGCCATCTGAGTGGCGTTAGGCAAACGGGTCATGGGTACTAACCGGCACATCTTGGAGAAACGATCGATGACCACGAGAATTACAGTATGGCCCTCTGATTCTGGTAGGTCGGTAACAAAGTCCATAGCAATGTGCGACCATGGTCGTTGAGGAGTTGGCAATGGCATCAGCTTACCCTCCGGTAGTGCACGAGGTACCTTGGACTGAGCACATACTGGACAGGATAAGACATAGTCTCTGACGTCATCTGTGAGGGAATCCCACCAGTATTCACGGCTGATGAGTCGTGTAGTTCGAGTGATTCCGGGATGACTAGATCCCAGCGACGTGTGGCACCATTCCATCAGTTGAGGTCGAAGAGGAGCTGGCACAAACACCTTAGACCCCGGGGTTTCTGGAGGGGCTGGTTCCGCTTGTAAGCTCTCCTGAATCGTGTCATCAATAGCCCACCTCACCGGACCAGCACGGTAACTCATGGGGAGAATAGGTTCTGGCTCCACGGGTCTTTCCGTGCGCTCGAACCGTCGGGAAAGCGCGTCCGCCTTACCATTCTTGGACCCGGGGATATAAGAGACAGTGAATCGGAAACGGTTGAAGAATAAAGACCACCTTGCCTGTCGGGAGTTCAGTCGTTTGGCACTGTGAAGATACTCCAGGTTGCGGTGGTCCGTGAGCACTTGGAACGGATGCTCTGCTCCATCCAACCAATGTCTCCACTCCTCCAGTGCCAACTTCACCGCCAGTAATTCCCGATTACCCACGTCATAGTTCTGCTCGGCAGAATTCAGTTTCCTTGAAAAGAAAGCACAGGGTCGTGATTTAGGCGGCTCACCTTGGCGTTGGGATAACACGGCTCCAACTCCAACCTCCGAAGCGTCCACTTCCACGATAAACGGTAAGGTAGGGTCCGGCTGACATAGAATAGGAGCGGTGGTAAAGCGTTGTTTCAACGTCTCAAACGCACGCACTGCCCCCTCCGTCCAGTTCAGACCGCGACCCTTGTAGCTGGTCATCGCCGACAGGGGCGCTGCGGTTGTGCTGAAATTACGCACGAACCGTCTATAGTAATTAGCAAACCCTAAGAACCTCTGGAGCTCCTTCACCGTCTGGGGTTGAGGCCAGTCTTGTACCGCTTGCACCTTGGATTCATCCAGTTTAACCCCGTCGGGAGTGAGTATGGCCCCAAGGAAGGAAATCGTAGTGACATGGAATTCACTCTTTTCTGCCTTCACGAACAGAGAATGTTGTAGGAGCCGATCCAGAACCTGTCGTACATGGGACACATGTTCACTCAGAGAGTTAGAATATATTAGGATGTCATCAATGTACACTATAACAAATCGATCAATCATGTCCCTGAAAATGTCATTCATGAACGCCTGGAATACTGAGGGCGCGTTGGTAAGTCCATAGGGCATGACACAATATTCGTAGTGTCCTCGATGAGTGATGAAGGCGGTCTTCCATTCATCCCCCTCTCTAATACGCACCAGATTGTACGCACTCCTGAGGTCCAGTTTACTGTACATGGAGGCCTGTCCCACCTGTTCAAGGGCTGCTGGAATCAAAGGAAGAGGGTAACGATTTTTGATGGTAATATCGTTCAACCCTCGATAGTCTATACAAGGACGCAGTCCGCCATCCTTTTTCTTCACAAAGAAAAAACTGGATGCGGCGGGAGACGTCGACGGGCGAATGGCCCCTTGCTGTAGCGCCTCATCAATATACTGGCTCATCGCTTCTCGTTCCGGCTGTGACAACGGGTAGATTCTTCCACGAGGAGGTGTATCTCCGGATAGCAGATCAATCCCGCAGTCCCAGGCCCGATGAGGTGGTAACACGGTAGCCCTCTCCTTGGAGAACACCTGCGCGTAATCCTGGTATTCTGTAGGGACCACAGTAGACACCGCACCCTGCGCATCCTCCACAGTAGACATTTTGCACGGTAAATTGAGGCACTCTGCCCTACATACCTCACTCCAAGCTGTGATATCGCCAGATTTCCAGGAGATGACCGGATCATGGAGGACGAGCCAGGGGTGGCCGAGAACTAGTGGCTCCCTTGGAGCGGAGATGACAGAAAAAAAAAAATTCTCCTGGTGTATGGAGCCCACTTTTAACTTGATTACTTCTGTACGGTGCGTAATGAACCCAGTGCCCATGGGCTCACCGTCTAGCGCGTTGACTCGCAGGGGAGGTAGAATTGGGATAAGTTGAATTCCCAACTCCTCAGCAAGACCCATATCCAGAAAGCTGGCAGCCGCTCCGGAATCAATAAGTCCTTCCAACCTGCGCACTTTCTCTCCGACAGATAAGGTAACTGGCACATACATTTGTTTCGATGTAATGTTCAAAACTTGATTCTCACTCACCGGTTTGGCAGTTCCGAGGCGATATCCTGGTGTACGGTTAGGTCGTACCGGACATTGACGAACGAAATGACCCGACTGACCACAATACAGGCATAGTCCGTCTTGCCGACGTTGTTGTCTCTCCGAACCTTGTAGAGGTGACCGTCCCAGTTGCATAGGTTCCTCCTCAGATTCTCTCCTCCGCTTTGTCGATTGCATAGGACCAGTGATCGAGGGCTCCCGGACTGTGGATGCCTTGTGTTGCACTATAAGATTATCAATAGAGATGGCTATTTTGATAAACTCATGTAGCGCAGTGATATCTCCTCGACAAGCCAACTCAGTCTGTACGTCTTTGCGCAGCCCTCTTCGGAAAACTGTGAGCAAAGCAGTCTCGCTCCATCCGCTACCGGCTGCTATAGTACGGAACTCTAAAGCGTAGTCGGCTACTGTGCGACGGCCCTGCTGAAGTTCGCATAGTTGGTCTCCCACACTACGCCCAGATACTGGGTGGTCGAACACCTCTTGAAACAGTCTCTTGAACTGAACTTCCGCATTCAACTCAGGGACCTCAGCTGCCCAAAGCGCAGTAGCCCAATCCAGTGCTCTTCCCGTTAGCAGAGAAATCATGAAATCCACCCTGCTACGGTCATCGACATATACAGGGACGTCTGGAGTAGAAACCCCTGACATTTGCCAGGTTCCCCGTCGTACCTTGTAGGTAGAGAAATCGGAGGTGCATGACAAGGACTGACCGTGCTCGGGGTGGTGCCTTCAGCCGCACCAGCGTTGAGTAGCTGTAGGAGTTCATCCATCCGTTTCTCCTGTATCTCCCATCGCCTCTGTAATTCCGCTGGATCCATGGTATTGGCGAGGTATTCTGTAATGAATACTCGGACAGAGTGGTAAGATCCAATCGCAAAATAGCGATGCTTTATTAGAGTACAGACAAGGGAATAGCTTAATCGTGGTCGGGCGGGCTGTGGTCAAAACCGGGCCAGGCATAGACAGGCAGAGGTACCAATGGAGCGGGCTTAGTCGTAGTCGAGGGCACAGGCACAGGATCAGAGGACGGTAATCACTGGGGTAGACAAGCAGAGGATTAAGCAATTCGGGGAGTCAAACAACAAGGCACAGGTCGGATACACAGGTAATCAAAAACAACAAACTCTCTCTCTCTCTCTCTCTCTCTCTCTCTCTCTCTCTCTCTCTCTCTCTCTCTCTCTCTCTCTCTCTCTCTCTCTCTCTCTCTCTCTCTCTCTCTCTCTCTCTCTCTCTCTCTCTCTCTCTCTCTCTCTCTCTCTCTCTCTCTCTCTCTCTCTCTCTCTCTCTCTCTCTCTCTCTCTCTCTCTCTCTCTCTCTCTCTCTCTCTCGGAACAAAACGCTTAGCAAGTCACAAAGGAACAATACCTCGCGCCGACTGAGCTTCTGAGCACACCTTAAATCCTACACTAATTACTGACAGGTGTGCTCAGAACTCAGGTGAACCAGATCGAGTCTGATGACTCCCCCTCTCTGTAGATCGGGGAAGTGTCAGACTCTGTCTAGACCCTGCCAACCCCCGATCCCTTACATGCAGATGATATTCTACTGCTGGTCTCTGATCCTGCTCAGTCTGTACCACCATTACTTACTTGTATTGAATCATATTCTAGTAAATGTATTGGAATAAGTCGGAAGCAATGCCAATTAATTCCATATGTTACTCTGGTTCCTACCGGGATTAAATATTTGGGGATTAGGTTGAATTAATTTTGGAGGAAGTGATGGGACTACATTTTGAGCCACTACTAGTCAAGATTAAGACCAATTTAGAAAAATTGGAAAATATAAAACTTTCTTTATGGGGAAAGATCAACGTGATTGAAATGGTTGTGGTCCCACAATTTAATTATATCTCTGCAATGTTACCTATGAATATTCCAGACAGGTATTTTAAACAATATGACAAATTAACTCAATACTTTTTGTGGGATAGGAAAAAACCCAGGATTAATATGAAGAAGATGTGCTCACCAAGGGCTAAATTGGTGAAGCATTGGGGTAAAAGGGATGCTGGCTTGGATTGGATAACAATATAACGGGAACCAAGTTATCCTTTCACCCCTGTTGATGCTCTGTCACATAGTTTTACAGGGGAGAGGTCTGTTGAAACTCCAACCCAATTTTGTTACACTCAAAAGAGGTGTGGAGAACAGTACACAAGATATGTGGAATTTGACATCTAAAACAAGGATACTTATCATTGTGGCACAATCCTAGGCTACAGATAGGAAAGACGTCTGTGTACTGGAAACAGTGGCTAATTAAAGTAATTCATACTATAGGTAATCTGTACAATGAAGATGTTTTAATGTCATATTCAGATGTTGTACAAAAATATGATGTGGGAGACAAGGGACATTTCTGGACATATTTACAATTGAGAGAATGTTTGTTAACCGGCTATCAACTAAATCCAGGAAAGAACCCAATAGCTGAGTATTTGGAATTACCCAAACATGAAGCAGCCATTTTTACTCAATATTTAGTCACCTGCAGAGTAAAGACTGTAAAAACCTTAAGTGTGAAATTGAGGATGATACCTGGTTGAAGATATTGTCCAGCTCAGGGAGGTACATAAGGGAAGCCAGGGGGAAACTTACTCAATATAAGATACTACATGGGTTTCATTGGACCCCAACAAGGCTTCAAAAGATGGGGCTGACCAACAATTCTCTGTGTTGGAAATGCCAAAAAAACACTGGGACATTCTCATACGCAATATGGGAATGTACATTAGTGCTACCTTTCTGGAAGGATGTTTTGAAATATCTGGAGGAATGGTTGGGGTTAACAATTCCAGTTTCACCGAGAATATGTCTCTTGGGTGATAGAACAGAGTTACCTAATGTAACAAATTAGGAATTTGCACTGATCACTGTTGGTATCGTTACAGCAGCTAGAGTAATCCTTAGAATTTGGAAGGGTAATGTCACTCCTACTCTGAAACAGTGGATATAATCAATGTTGGATGTATCATCTTATGAACAAATGCTTGCTAGTATCACTGGTAGAAACGACAATTCTAGAAGCTGGACGTGTTTTATTTGTCATGTTTCTAAGACTGGGAGGTGATTACTTATGCTTGTGAAACCATTTAATTCTGTATTGTAGCTTGTGAGATACTATTTGACTGTGTATGTGTGCTATGTTGGAAGATATATCTGGATGTCATGCTCAAATGTTTTTATTTTTTATTTGTTTGTGGAAAAAAATGAAAAAATAAATACAACTTGAATAACAAAAAAACCAAAGGGTATGGTATACCCTCACTCAGTTTGAGCCCTGGATTTAACCAAACACACCAAGCCCTTCCCAGACACGGAGGTATTTAAGGAGTGCATGGTGACAGTATTGATTTGGCTATACCGACAAAATCTATGGATAGCATTATTGCGTCTGTCAAACAGGTAGGCCTACATTTTTTATTTATTTTTTTACAGGAAGAAATAGAGTCTTGTTGTTGGTGAAGTCGAATTAAAATGAAGACAATTGTTGAAATGAATTACTTTCAGCACCATTTGCTGTCCACCCGCTCCGAAGCTGATGTCTGCCTTGCTTGTCTTTTTAGTTGACTTTCTCCCTCACTCTCTCTCCTCATTAATAAGTTAATGATTGTCTCATGACATTGTTTCCAGTCTATGGGCTACAGAAAAACCACATATGCTACTACTTTTTCTACCGTAGGCTACATCATTTATGTTAAATGCATTTGATGGAGTGTTGGTGGAGAGCCGCAGCGCTGCGTCTCTCCAACAGCACCCTGGAAAGGTGCGCTGGGCATGGACAAGATCAATATTTTGGCAAAGTGTGCACTGCTTATCATGGGGCGGCATCAGCGCTCACCGAAATAGCCCTCATGCCACTGAGTGAGAGAAGTTATCATTGTTTTTAAGGCAGAATAATGTGAGGTGGAGGCTGCTGAGGGGAGGACGGCTCATAATAATGTCTGGAACGGAGCAAATGGAATGGCATCCAACCATGTGTTTGATGTATTTGATACCATTCCACCTATTCCGCTCCATCCATTACCACAAGCCAGTCCTCCCCATTTAAGGTGCTACCAACCTCCTGTGGTGAGGTGTTATGTGTTGTTGGAGGTGCGTCTTGGTCAGTTTAGCTCGGAAAATGCCACCCTCGTCAAACTGCCACTCTAGGCGGCTACCATATCCTGCCTAATGGGCAGGCCAGCCGTGGGGTCTAATCATATCATTATATTTAGAATCCCTATTAATTCAATAGCATCTCTGCGGGCCTAGTCATAAAGATTTGTCATTTAACTTTTAAAATGTATTACCTTTTATTGTGGCATAAACACAACCAGTCATGATGTTTTCATCTAACTGTCGAACAATCACTTGAAAGGGCTCCTTTACTAGGTTCTCGAGCAAGTTCATTCACCTAACAACATACTGTATTTCCAGCCTCCTAACAGTGGTGAATGGAAAGAGACATATGTTACACAAAACACCAAAAAGAGTAATGACATTTGCCGATTGTCATTATGCCAGAATTAATGCCTTCACTGGTGTCCGTGCGCCTCGGCCACTCATCGCTGCCTTGACAAAATGTCAGTGTTCTCTCGAACCACGTCATATTTTGGAATGTAGGCCTATCACCCGTTTTCAAGTCCATTCGTAGATTTTTCATGCCTCTGACCTATGGTAATGATAAATAATGGCGTAATAGCCTACAGTTTTCTTGACATTTTGTTTTCATTATTGTGATAGGCTCATGTTTTACCAATATGGCATAGCCCTACTATTTATTTTGCAGGGACACCGTACCGCATTACTTTCACCGCTGCTTAGTTGTCAAACAAATGTATTTGGCATCAATCAAATGGGCGGGCAGGCAAGTTCTCATTCAGTTGTCAAAACGTGGCTTAACCTGTTGTGACGTTTTGATAACCATGTAAATCTCTCTCGGACCTTGATGGCCACCTGGTGGATCATGTTGTTGGGCTAGAGACTTGATGGCCACCTGGTGGACCATGTTGTTGGGCTAGAGACCTTGATGGCCGCCTGGTGGACCATGTTGTTGGGCTAGAGACCTTGATGGCCACCTGGTGGATCATGTTGTTGGGCTAGAGACCTTGACGGCCACCTGGTGGACCATGTTGTTGGGCTAGAGACCTTGATGGCCACCTTGTGGACCATGTTGTTGGGCTAGAGACTTTGATGGCCACCTGGTGGACCATGTTGTTGGGCTAGAGACCTTGATGGCCACCTGGTGGACCATGTTGTTGGGCAGATCCTAGCAGGATAGCAAGAGCGAAAACTTGAAATCAAACATTTTGCTTTATTTTTAACTTGATAAAAATGAGTGGTTAGTTTCTCTGACAGACATTCATTGCTAGCACAAGATGTGATTATGGCTTCAGGAGTATTAAGTGGTTGACCATCCATTGAGAGTAGTGTGTGACATCCCTCTCACCTGGTCCAGGTTGGACAGACTGTTGGGGTCCTGGCTCCGGGCTTGGTACTGGCCACGCTGCCTGTCTCATTCTGCTATCTTCCTGAACTTCTTCAGATCCACCATAAACAGAGCACTGGACAGAAACAGAGAGAGAGGGGAGACTGTCATGAAATAGTCCAAATGTTCTGAAATGGTTAACCCACCTAGAGGGAAATACCGCTATCATAAAACGAAGATACATTTCCCAGTCATCCATATTTACAATTGTATGTACTGTAGCATGTTAACATGTACTTAATGTGCCACAACTCCCATCACAGATGTTGTCAGTTTGACTCATACAGGAGAATGTACGGGCATTTCAGCAAGCTCAGTGGCTTGGTTAATTTCACACCGTGTCCACCCTGCCTGGCTGTGGTTGGCCCCATGCAGCTGTGCAGCCTGCTGGAATCCAATAAAAATGTTCCCGATTTGCTGGAGGCCTTTATTCCAGCTAGCTAGCTTCCCAGGCAGTGGTCCTCTGTAGCTCAATTGGTAGAGCATGGCGCTTGTAACGCCAGGGTAGTGGGTTCGATCCCTGGGACCACCCATACGTAAAAATGTATGCACACATGACTGTAAGTTGCTTTGGATAAAAGCGTCTGCTAAATGGCATATTATTATTATTGCTTTGGCCCTGACCTTGTGGGTAGAGCGTCTAGCTGGGGAGCTTCATCTGTTCAGCAGGGCTGGCTAAATGGCTGGTCAGTGCCAGCTGATTAAGCCACTTTAAACAGGCCAGCAGCACTGCCACACTCTCTACAAGGAACCAGTGCCCGACCAGTGCCAATTCCGACCAGAGTTAAACATTCGTAATATTTCCCTTTCTATGCACTTTTCTCTCTATGCGTATTCCGACCTTGAACTTAAGCGCTATTCATTTGGGGTGGAGATTTAATAAATGAAGGTGTGGCGGAGGAGACTTTGATGTCTACAGATACGCCGTATTCTGACCTTGACTTCGTTCCCTCATAATTCCACCACCTTTAAGCGAGAGAAAACCATGAATAAGGTCTAGCGTACCTGCCGGATCCAAGTGGAAAAAGCATTTACTTTATATTTTCAGAAGAAAATAGCACCATTCTCCATGCACTGTAATTTATAAATGGATAAGAGCTATTGATAAGATGTACTGTTGGTAAATGAGTAATTTGTTTGGATAAGGGAGTTGTAAATATAAATTACACTTGTTTCAGAACTATTTTACCTTATAATCGCTGGAGACAAATGTGAAACCAGTTATGTGGCAGCAAACTGAAGCATATCAACATATCAACTTTCCTACAGTAAAGTTTATGAGATGCTGTGTCATTATACATAATTTAAAATGTACAGCCTTTTAACTTGCAGGGATGGGTAATTTGGAATGTCTTAATTAAAGACTACCCCTGACTTTCCTATTTCTATCATGTTAAATATTAGCCACTATCAGTATCGACAATCAGTAGGCCTAATAACCACACACATTCAACTGCCCATTTACTGTTAGTTCCCTTCAGTTGGTATAGTCTACATTATCATTCCATTTCATTACATTGTTTGGTTTATCTTCATTTGCTTCCTGTGTAAACGCCGTCACGGCCATGTGGTTGTTGCTGAGGAACATTAGTAACAGTTGATAATATAACAAAAAGACATGTCGGCTAACTAAACCGTTATGGAGCGGAGCGCAGAACAAGCCGTAACAGTTTGAACCCGACGCATGACCCAATACTTGGCCGTGTCATCACACAGTTCCATGGTCAGTGCAGGCAATACATGAGGGTATACAGTGCCTTCAGAAAGTATTCATACCCTTCGACTTATTCCACATTTTGTTGTGTTACAGCCTGAATTAAAAATGGATTCGATGTAGCTTAGTAGGCGTTCATGTATATGGACTCATCCCTATAGGAGGAGGAACAGATAAAAAGAGGACAATCAAAGGAGAAGGCATCCCACAGTTCCTTTCATCCTTCAGCGAGGAGAAAGTTATCATGACAAGGCATGAAGGCAAAAAGTTTGCGTGGAGTCAAGCCGTGAGCCGGTTACCTTGAAGGAGGGAGAGAGGTTATTCTTGAGGAACCAAAGCTTGACAGGGGTTTTGTTGTGCTGGAGGACGGGTAGCAGCATTATTCTGGAACAGGAAAAGAGCGAATAAGAGGGAGAGTGAGCGAGAGGGAAGGAGTAAGTCTCAGAGGATGAGAGCTAATAACAGCTAAGAGGCGCTTGGGGCCTCTTGAACCCAGAGAGAGAGAGAGAGAGAGAGAGAGAGAGAGAGAGAGAGAGAGAGAGAGAGAGAGAGAGAGAGAGAGAGAGAGAGAGAGAGAGAGAGAGAGAGAGAGAGAGAGAGAGAGAGAGAGAGAGAGAGACTATGGAACACTAAGCTTTTAGTATCTCATCCTGGAATATACAACGTCTGAGGTCATCTGCCTTTGGCCAAAAGAGCAGGAACCCAGACTTCATCAAAGAAATTGGAAATACAGACATTGTCATCCTACAAGAAACATGGTATAGAGGAGACGGACCCACTGGTTGCCCTCTAGGTTACATAGAGCTGGTAGTCCCATCCACCAAACTACCAGGTGGGAAACACGGAAGAGTCTCAGGGAGTATGCTAATTTGGTATAGAGCAGACCTAACCCACCATATTAAATTAGTCAAAACAGGAACATTTTACATCTGGCTAGAAATTAGTAAGGGAATGATCTCAACAGAGAAAAATGGCCTTGTGTTATACCTATATCCCCCCAATAGAATCACCACACTTTAACCATGACAGCTTCAACCATCCTAGAGGGGGAGATCAACCATTTCCAGGCCCAGGAACATGTACCAGTCTGTGACGACCTAAATGCCAGAACTGGACAAGAACCTGAAACTCTTAGCACACAACTCCTGCAGCTCTGTCGCACGCTGGGTCTGTACATAGTCAATGGTAGGCTTCGAGGGGACTCTTACGGTAGGTACACCTACAGCACATCCCTTGGACATTAGTACTGTAGATTTCTTTATTACTTTCACAGTCAGCCCACTGACACCCCTATCAGATCACAGCAAAATCACAGTCTACTTGAACAGAGCAATACCGAATAACATTTGACCCAAGTTAAACAATTTAAAGGCAATGCTACCAAATACTAATTGAGTGTATGTAAACTTCTGACCCACTGGGAATGTGATGAAAAAAATAAAAAGCTGAAAGAAATAATTATCTCTACTATTATTCTGACATTTCACATTCTTAAAATAAAGTGGTGATCCTAACTGACCTAAAACAGGGCATTTTTACTAGGATTAAATGTCAGGAATTGTGAAAAACTGAGTTTAAATGTATTTGGCTAAAGTGTATGTAAACTTCCGACTTCAACTGTATACAGTGAAAAAAGTATTTGATCCCCTGCTGATTTTGTATGTTTGTCCACTGACAAAGAAATGATGAGTCTATAATTTTAATGATAGGTTTATTTGAACAGTGAGAGACAGAATAACAACAAAAAAATCCAGAAAAATGCATGTCAAAAATGTTATAAATTGATTTGCATTTTAATGAGGGAAATAAGTATTTGACCCCCTCTCAATCAGAAAGATTTCTGTCTCCCAGGTGTCTTTTATACAGGTAACGAGCTGAGATTAGGAGCACACTCTTAAAGGGAGTGCTCCTAATCTCAGTTTGTTACCTGTATAAAAGACACCTGTCCACAGAAGCAATCAATTAATCAGATTCCAAACTCTCCACCATGGCCAAGACCAAAGAGCTCTCCAAGGATGTCAGGGACAAGATTGTAGACCTTCACAAGGCTGGAATGGGCTACAAGACCATCGCCAAGCAGCTTGGTGAGAAGGTGACAACCGTTGGTGCGATTATTCGCAAATGGAAGAAACACAAAAGAACTGTCAATCTCCCTCGGCCTGGGGCTCCATGCAAGATCTCACCTCGTGGAGTTGCAATGATCATGAGAACGGTGAGGAATCAGCCCAGAACTACACGGGAGGATCTTGTCAATTATCTCAAGGCAGCTGGGACCATAGTCACCAAGAAAACAATTGGTAACACACTACACCGTGAAGGGCTGAAATACTGCAGCGCCCGCAAGGTCCCCCTGCTCAAGAAAGCCCATAAACAGGCCGTTTGAAGTTTGCCAATTAACATCTGAATGATTCAGAGGAGAACTGGGTAAAAGTGTTGTGGTCAGATGAGACCAAAATCGAGCTCTTTGGCATCAACTCAACTCGCCGTGTTTGGAGGAGGAGGAATGCTGCCTATGAACCCAAAAACACCATACCCACCTTCAAACATGGAGGTGGAAACATTATGCTTTGGGGGTGTTTTTGCAAAATCAGCAGGGGATCAAATACTTTTTTCCCTCACTGTATATATATATATATATATATATATATATATATATATATATATATATATATATACAGTGGGGAGAACAAGTATTTGATACACTGCCGATTTTGCAGGTTTTCCTACTTACAAAGCATGTAGAGGTCTGTAATTTCTATCATAGGTACACTTCAACACCGTATCTAAAACAAAAATCCAGAAAATCACATTGTATGATTTTTAAGTAATTAATTTGCATTTTATTGCATGACATAAGTATTTGATACATCAGAAAAGCAGAACTTAATATTTTTATGTACAGAAACCTTTGTTTGCAATTACAGAGATCATACGTTTCCTGTAGGTCTTGACCAGGTTTGCACACACTGCAGCAGGGATTTTGGCCCACTCCTCCATACAGACCTTCTCCAGATCCTTCAGGTTTCGGGGCTGTCGCTGGGCAATACGGACTTTCAGCTCCCTCCAAAGATTTTCTATTGGGTTCAGGTCTGGAGACTGGCTAGGCCACTCCAGGACCTTGAGATGCTTCTTACGGAGCCACTCCTTAGTTACCCTGGCTGTGTGTTTCGGGTCGTTGTCATGCTGGAAGACCCAGCCACGACCCATCTTCAATGCTTTTACTGAGGGAAGGAGGATGTTGGCCAAGATCTCGCGATACATGGCCCCATCCATCCTCCCCTCAATACGGTGCAGTCGTCCTGTCCCCTTTGCAGAAAAGCATCCCCAAAGAATGATGTTTCCACCTCCATGCTTCACGGTTGGGATGTTGTTCTTGGGGTTGTACTCATCCTTCTTCTTCCTCCAAACACGGCGAGTGGAGATTAGACCAAAAAGCTCAATTTTTGTCTCATCAGACCACATGACCTTCTCCCATTCGTCCTCTGGATCATCCAGATGGTTATTGGCAAACTTCAGATGGGCCTGGACATGCGCTGGCTTGAGCAGGGGGACCTTGCGTGCGCTGCAGGATTTTAATCCATGACGGCGTAGTGTGTTACTAATGGTGTTATTTGAGACTGTGGTCCCAGTTCTCTTCAGGTCATTGACCAGGTCCTGCCATGTAGTTCTGGGCTGATCCCTCACCTTCCTCATGATCATTGATGCCCCACGAGGTGAGATCTTGCATGGAGCCCCAGACCGAGGGTGATTGACCGTCATCTTGAACTTCTTCCATTTTCTAATAATTGCGCCAACAGTTGTTGCCTTCTCACCAAGCTGCTTGCCTATTGTCCTGTAGCCCATCCCAGCCTTGTGCAGGTCTACAATTGTATCCCTGATGTCCTTACACAGCTCTCTGGTCTTGGTCATTGTGGAGAGGGTGGAGTCTGTTTGATTGAGTGTGTGGACAGGTAACGAGTTCAAACAGGTGCAGTTATTTCAGGTAATGAGTGAAGAACAGGAGGGCTTCTTAAAGAAAAACTAACACGTCTGTGAGAGCCGGAATTCTTACTGGTTGGTAGGTGATCAAATACTTATGTCATGCAATAAAATGCAAATTAATTACTTAAAAATCATACAATGTGATTTTCTGGATTTTTGTTTTAGATTCCGTCTCTCACAGTTGAAGTGTACCTATGATAAAAATTACAGACCTCTACATGCTTGGTAAGTAGGAAAACCTGCAAAATCGGCAGTGTATCAAATACTTGTTCTCCCCACTGTATATATATATATATATATATATATATATATATATATATATATATATATATATATATGCATACATATACACATACATACACATAAATACATATACATACATATATATATATATATATATATATATATATATATATATATATATACAGTGGGGAAAAAAAGTATTTAGTCAGCCATCAAATGTGCACGTTCTCCCACTTAAAAAGATGAGAGAGGCCTGTAATTTTCATCATAGGTACACGTCAACTATGACAGACAAATTGAGAAAAAAAAATCCAGAAAATCACATTGTAGGATTTTTTATGAATTAATTTGCAAATTATGGTGGAAAATAAGTATTTGGTCACCTACAAACAAGCAAGATTTCTGGCTCTCACAGACCTGTAACTTCTTCTTTAAGAGGCTCCTCTGTCCTCCACTCGTTACCTGTATTAATGGCACCTGTTTGAACTTGTTATCAGTATAAAAGACACCTGTCCACAACCTCAAACAGTCACACTCCAAACTCCACTATGGCCAAGACCAAAGAGCTGTCAAAGGAAACCAGAAACAAAATTGTAGACCTGCACCAGGCTGGGAAGACTGAATCTGCAATAGGTAAGCAGCTTGGTTTGAAGAAATCAACTGTGGGAGCAATTATTAGGAAATGGAAGACATTCGAGACCACTGATAATCTCCCTCGATCTGGGGCTCCATGCAAGATCTCACCCCATGGGGTCAAAATGATCACAAGAACGGTGAGCAAAAATCCCAGAACCACACGGGGGGACCTAGTGAATGACCTGCAGAGAGCTGGGACCAAAGTAACAAAGCCTACCATCAGTAACACACTACGCCGCCAGGGACTCAAATCCTGCAGTGCCCCCTGCTTAAGCCAGTACATGTCCAGGCCCGTCTGAAGTTTGCTAGAGTGCATTTGGATGATCCAGAAGAGGATTGGGAGAATGTCATATGGTCAGATGAAACCAAAATATAACTTTTTGATAAAAACTCAACTCGTCGTGTTTGGAGGACAAAGAATGCTGAGTTGCATCCAAAGAACACCATACCTACTGTGAAGCATGGGGGTGGAAACATCATGCTTTGGGGCTGTTTTTCTGCAAAGGGACCAGGACGACTGATCCGTGTAAAGGAAAGAATGAATGGGGCCATGTATCGTGAGATTTTGAGTGAAAACCTCCTTCCATCAGCAAGAGCATTGAAGATGAAACGTGGCTGGGTCTTTCAGCATGACAATGATCCCAAACACACCGCCCGGGCAACGAAGGAGTGGCTTCGTAAGAAGCATTTCAAGGTCCTGGAGTGGCCTAGCCAGTCTCCAGATCTCAACCCCATAGAAAATCTTTGGAGGGAGTTGAAAGTCCGTGTTGCCCAGCGACAGCCCCAAAACATCACGGCTCTAGAGGAGATCTGCATGGAGGAATGGGCCAAAATACCAGCAACAGTGTGTGAAAACCTTGTGAAGACTTACAGAAAACGTTTGACCTGTGTCATTGCCAACAAAGGGTATATAACAAAGTATTGAGAAACTTTTGTTATTGACCAAATACTTATTTTCCACCATAATTTGCAAATAAATTCATAAAAAATCCTACAATATGATTTTCTGGAAAAAAAATTCTCATTTTGTCTCTCATAGTTGACGAGTACCTATGATGAAAATTACAGGCCTCTCTCATCTTTTTAAGTGGGAGAACTTGCACAATTGGTGGCTGACTAAATACTTTTTTTCCCCACTGTATATATATATACATATATTTTTTTAAAATATATTTCCCTTTATTACTTTCCAACCCCACCACCCCTTCCCTAATTGGAGTAAACTAGTGAACAACAATGCTTAGGCCTCTACTTCCAGCTTATACATACTATATCCATTTTATGGACACAGTCAATTTTACAATAATTCTGTTTTGTTTGTTTTTACTCCTGAACTTTCTCTCCGATCATTTTCATGATATCCATTCGGTTTGCTTCTATATGCCATATCTTTCTAACTGTGCTCTTTCACAAAAGCTCTCAACCTATAACCTATATACTTATTATGGACACAGTATGCTTTACATTAGTTATCTTGTTGTTATTAGTTGTTGTTAGTTGTTATTAGTCCCATCCTTCAACTCCATTCAACACCACCCATCTATCTCTTAACACCATCCATATTGGATTTCTATTTGCCATATATTTTTCAACTGTACTGTGATGTTTTACAAAAGTTCTGAACCCTTCTATTATCATTGTTTCTACAGATTGTAAATTGAAAATAAAATGTTCTGCTAAAAGTATTATTATATTATTGATCGATTGACTATGACTTTTCAGATCACCCAGTAGTGCTATATGCAGAGTTAGCTCCAGGTAAATATTGCAATCCTTTAGCCATTCCTGGACCTGTGTCCAAAAACAAGCTACAAATGGACAGTACCAAAACAAATGATCTAATGATTCTGTCTCTTCGCAGCAAAATCTGCAGAACTGGGAAGACTGTATCCCCCATATGAATAACATTATATTGGTAGCAAGAATTTGGTATAATAATTTAAATTGAAAAATTCTAAGTTTTGAATCCGGCGTCGTTTTGCGTATCAGTTAAAAAACACTATGCCATGGAATCTGTACGTCAATTCCCAACTATTTTGCAATCTATATCTGACGGCTGTCAATCCTTTGGTCCTTAAATTAAACTGGTATACTTTTTTATTTATCACAATTTTCTTTAACCAATTACGTTTTTTAATGCAGGGCCGACAGACAAGTTCCTTACTTTTTCCCCCTTCCACTTTCCTCTTCCATAACTGAAAGTGAGAGGTTGTAATCTGAATAAAGGGAAAAGCCATTCTTGAACATTGGGTGAGACAATCTTACTAATTTGCTAGAGAACCAGTTCAGATTTAAGTAAACTTTTGTATGACTGAAGCTTTTAGTGATAGGTCTAATGCTTTAATATTTAATCATTTTTGTCCACCGAATTCATATTCATTATATAAATAGGCCCATTTAATTTTGTCTTGCTTGCCGTTCCAAATAAAATGGAATATATGTATCTAGATCCTCTATGAGGCTGTGGAGGGATTCAAGTTGTGGATTTAAAAGAAAACATGAATCATCAGCATACAATGACACCTTTGTTTTTAAGCCCTGGATTTCTAATCCCTTGATTTTATTGTCGGATCTGATTTTAATAGCTAACATTTCGATGGCCATAATAAATAGATATGCCGATAGTGGACAACCTTGTTTCACTCCTCTTGACAGTTTAAAACTTTCTGAGAAATAGCCATTATTGACTAGTTTACACTTAGGGTTACTATACATTCCATCAAAAGGAACATAAAATTTGACATACCAACTAGGATCTGGCTAAAAATACTTGAATCAGTTATAGAACTTATTGCCCTTAACGGTCCAAACCTTCCACAACAAAGCCATCACCTACAGAGAGATGAACCTGGAGAAGAGTCCCCTAAGCAAGCTGGTCCTGGGGATCTGTTCACAAATACAAACAGACCCCACAGAGGTCTGTTGCCACAAGAAAAGGGCAACCAGTGAAGAACAAACACCATTGTAAATACAACCCATATTTATTTTCCTTTTGTACTTAATTATTTGCACATCGTTACAACACAGTATATAGCCATAATATGACATTTGAAATGTCTCTATTCCTTTGGAACTTTTGTGAGTGTAATGTTTAATGTTCATTTTTTATTGTTTATTTCACTTTTGTTTATTATCTATTTCACTTGCTTTGCCAATGTAAGCATATGTTTCCCATGGCAATAAAGCCCTTTGAATTTAATTTAATTGAGAGAGAGAGAGAGAGAGAGAGAGAGAGAGAGAGAGAGAGAGAGAGAGAGAGAGAGAGAGAGAGAGAGAGAGAGAGAGAGAGAGAGAGAGATAGAGAGAGTGTGTGTGTGTGTGTCTGTGTGGGGCTGGCACAATTACTGTATAACCGTGTAACCGACGGCTATGGACGAAGAACGACATGAAAATAAAATGGAACAAACAGCTGACTGAAGACTGAACGGCCAGGCATTCGTGCGGTTGAGTCAGTTTCTGCGATAACATGGACTTAACAACGTGATGAAATGTTGTTGCCTCTTGCTGAAATAAGCAAGGTGTTATAGCAGACAATGAATAGAATGGGCTTGGAACCTCTAACCCTGGCAATTTGACTGGTACCCAATTTCATGGGTACACTCGCAAAGGCTGCCTGGTACGCTCATTCAAATTGAAATGCGGCTTATGCAAAGGAATGTATTTTTATAACGTCAGTTGAGTTGAATCAACAAATCACAGCACAGATTGATGGGTACACTTCTTGCTTTTACTTCCTGATTTGACTCTAGGATAAAAAAATACCAGGTAAAAATACAGTCATTGTAATAATTAGAAGCATTAGAAAATATACAAATTCATGGGACCAGCAAAGAATTATGGGATATTATAACCCTATTGTCTTACCCTTCTTTAACATAGACATTAGCTAGCGGGCTAGATGGTTGTTGTCTTTTTTCTGGCATTAGCTTAAAATGCTATTTTTTTCACTAACCTTCTGATCTTCTGCCTACGCAGCGTAGCTACAACACTTGAGCTGATCCCATGGTTTATCCAGAGTGGTAGGACCTCCACATTATTGTGACGCCATCGTCTTAACCTTCAACCTAGCTTTTACTTCCTGCTTTGCTCCTATGGGTAAACTCGCAATGGCCGCCACGTTATGTCATCATTGACTTGAATGAGGACACCAGAATTCTATTCATTCTATTTCTATGAAAGAACATGCAGTCTGGAGCGGAGGAAAGAAGACAATGTGTGTAAAAGGTTATTTTAAAGGTTATTACGGAGACTGCGGTCATTTGGATGGCCAATTACCATCCAAAAATCAATGACCGTCACAGCCCTGTGTGTGTGTGTGTGTGTGTGTGTGTGTGTGTGTGTGTGTTTGCGTCTCACCTGAGGAAGCGCTCGTACAGATGGCCTGAGGCCACAGAGAAGCACATCCTCCCTCTTCATCTCTGAACTGGACCCACCACCGTGATGCTACAAAGGACCACGCGCGTTACATAAAGCCTCATTGAAGTGGCCTGTTCAGTAACCTCCTCAGACATCACTACATCACAATCCAGCCAGCCTGCCTTAGCTACAGCCTGGAGAAGAGAAAGCAAAGGAACTGAGCGACGGAATGATGAACATCGTGACTCTGGTAGACCTAGATCAACTTGTTTGTGTCTTTTAACAGCAGAAAGATGCTCTCCTGCTGGCTCTCCTCCAGAGTAATCAACTGATTATAGCAGAGAACCACCGAAGGCAGCTGTATCTTTTATAGGGCCCCTTCTGTGTTCCTCCACAGATGTCAAATAAAGAGCAGATAATTAGTCTCTCACAACACCTCTAAAGCACTAGCTCCTGTCTATCCCCACTCGGCTGCTAATGGCAAATTGTTTTTGGACTCAGTCTTGAGATGGCTAAGACCTCTGGGATAGTCATTGACTAACTGGCTAAGACCTCTGCGATGTATTGACTAACTGGATATATTCTGGACATGGCATGTGAACAGGGTATTGCAGAAGACTGGATACCCCAGAAGCTGCCATTGGAGAGAATTGCAGGCAGCATTGCATTAATGGAAATCACGACTGTTCTCAGGGCAGCAAGATACAATAGCTAGATATGTGTTGGGGATAATTTTAGCTGACCCTAACCCTTTTCCTAACCTTAACCTAATTTTCTTAACCTACCATGTTAATTATCCTAACCTGCCACGTTAATTATCCTTACCTGCTGCGTAAGTTCTCCTAACCTGCTACAAAAAGTCACTTCTGCTAGTCAAAACTGGCAGATCTGCCATGAGAACAGTCTTGATTTCCACTAATGCAATACAGCGAAGTACAGCTGACAGTGCTGCATCCAGATCCTATTCCATATCCATACCAGGAGCAAAATCTAGCCTAAACATGATCCGATAGTGTGTAGCATAACAACAGTAGTATAAAAACTGAAATCATTACCATGTGTAAGCACTGTGAAAACTCACTGTAAGAAAACAGTATGGTAGCAGGACAGAACAGGCACGTGTTTATCAAACCAGGCACTGTCCATACTCATTGGATCATGCAGGGCACATTTGGTGGGCACAAATCAGGGCCTGTGCTTGGGGCAGTGATGTCAGTCAAACTGTGTCCTCCTCTGTAACAGACTGCTGATGAGGGGGGTTTTTCTCTCTTTGTGGTGGGCTATCTCATGAATTGATATGATGTATTTAGGTGAGCGGACACCTGGGGGGCGGTTGATTTGTGAGTTGCCCTTCGTGCCCCTCCCGTACCCTATAATTCTGTATCTCTTTGTGACTAATCTGTATACAGGTAGACCAGAACATCCTCATCCCTGATTGGCAGATGAGTGGCAACCCTGATTAGAAGCACCTGCTGCTCATCTGTTGTTCTTTACAAATGCTGTTTTTAATTAAAATAAAATTGTACCTACACATTGAAGAAAGCTGTAAAACCGAAACGTCTGTGTACGCTATCCCTGATGCAGTGAAAATAATTAAACAAATTAAAGAATGAAGTAAGCTTTATGCGACATTCTTTTGAGCGCGAACCCATTCCACCTTTTTGAGTGTCTCTCCTCCCACACTCCATCAGCAGAGAGAGCAAGGCCCAGAGGCTCCAGAGCATATAATTTAACAGGGAGAGAAAGTCTGTATCTCTCTGCCCTCTCTCACACACAATACTGTAGAAACCTGTCTATTTTCTCCTCCCGGTCTAACAAGAGTCTGCCCAACTTGTCTGTGTCTCTCACACAATAGTACTCCGCCTATTCACTTTCTCTCTCTCTCTCGCTCTCTCTCTCTGTCTCTCACACACACACAAACACAAGAGCCTGTCTTACAGTCCTGTCTACATCTCACACAATACAAGGCTAGAGCTTGCCTCTCTTCTATCTCTCCCTGTCTCATCATTATCATACAAGAGCCAGCCTCAGAGTGCTACTGTAAGTCCAACCAATGCACTGCTGCTCTCCCTGGTAGAGTGAGGGGCATTGAATTTGAATGATTATCAGGGGTCCTGCTGGAGGGGCGAGAGGCGAGGGGCGGCCTCAAATGTGAGACCAGATAATGTCATCTGCAGCACTCCACTCCAGCAGGACCCCTGATAATCAAATCAAATTCAATCAATCAAATGTATTTATGAAGCCCTTTTTACATCAGCAGATGTGCTTCACAAAGTGCTTATACAGAAACCCAGCCTAAAACCTCAAACAGCAAGCAGTGCAGATGCAGAAGCACAGTGGCTAGGAAAAACTCCCTAGAAAGGCAGGAACCTAGGAAATAACCTAGAGAGGAACCAGGCTCTGACGGGTGGCCAGTCCTTTTCTGCCTGTGCCGGTGGAGATTATAAGTGTACATGGCCATTAAGGCCAGATTGTTCTTCAAGATGATCAAACGTTCATAGATGACCAGCAGGTTAAAATAATAATCACAGTGGTTATAGATGGTGCAACAGGTCAGCACCTCAGGAGTAAATGTCAGTTGGCATTTCTTGGCTGAGCATTCAGAGGGCGAGACAGCAGTAGAGAGAGAGAAAGGGAGAGCACTTTAGTGGTCCTTTGTAGCTCAGTTGATAGAACATGGCGCTTGTAACGCCTGGGTAGTGGGTTCGATACCTGGGACCACCCATATGTAAAATGTATGCACGCATGACTGTAAGTCGCTTTGGATAAAAGCGTCTGCTAAATGGCATATCTAGGGCTCTATTTTCGGCTGGTGTTAAGGCGGCGCTAGTGTCAAACGCACGTTAGTTTGCAATTTCGGCATGTAAAAACTGGTGCACTGGCATTTTCCAGACTTAATGCCTGGTTCATCAATTTACCTATCTTATATCAGCTCCTTGCGCTCAGATGGGTGGGTGGAAATATTTGAGCTCTGTCCTTAAAAACATGATCCAAAGTGCTAATTTCAGGCAGCGCTGACAGGGATATTTAAGACCAACCAAAAGCTGGTTTTAGCGGTAACGCAATTGTTTATGGCATGACTTTTGACAGTGGAAACGCAGCCTATCCATCCGTGACACACACTGCCCATCTGCACATGGAACAAGAGTAGCCTAATGTGTGTTTGGTGCCTGTCTACTTCGTATTTAGAGACATAAAAAAGTAATGTTTTTTTTCCCACTTAGTTTTATTTGATTAAAACCAAGCATAGCCTCCTCTCTCCTCTCAGTTAAGGCTTTTTTTGTCTGCCCAATGCAATTGCGAAGAAGTCAAGACTGTCGATAAACAGTTTGGCGTCTGAGACCTCTTGGAAATCTTTATCATCAAAGCTTTATTAAAATATAAAGTTTGAGAGGAGTAAAACAGTGAGCTGACATTCCCTTTTTATCTATGTATTGTAGGCAGGCCCACATTATTTTAGCCATGCAGGTCCTTCTTTTGGACGTGAGTAAAACCCGCTCCATGATTTAGGCTATGTGTCCATGCCCATCATGAAATTAGAGATGAGAACCTTTGTGAATACCGGTGAACCTGGTATTTAGAAGTTATCTGTAACCTGTTGTCACGCCCTGGCTCTGGGGACACTGTTATGTTGAGCCAGGGTGTGTAGATCATGTGTTTTGTTTCTATGGGTGCTATTTCTATGTTGGCCAGAGTGGCTCCCAATCAGAGGCAACGAGTGTCAGGTGTTGTTGGTTGTCTCTGATTGGGAGCCATATTTAAACAGTCTGTTTTTCATTCGTGTTTGTGGGATTTTGTTTCTAGTCTGTTGTGTTAGACCGTGAACTGTCACGTTATTTTTTTGTTGTTTTTTGATCGTGTCTCTAATAAAGAGTATGTTTGCCTGCAACGCTGCGCCTTGGTCCTCATCTGTTCATGACGATCGTGACACCTGTAAAAATGTATTGTTTTCCGTTTGATATGTTCAAAACCCAAGCCCTCCCTTAGGCCTACTATAACGAAGAAGTTATAGCTATATAAATTATGTATTAATACATTATATTATACATGTATTTATTGTTGTTATTTATTACATATATTTATTGTTGTTGTTGTTTGAAAAAAAAAACGTATTGCTTGTTTTTTGTTTAATTTTATTACAACCAAACGTATTAACCTTCCTGGTTTTATGGTGACAACGTCTATGGCGCTCTTATTAACCTTCCTGGTTTTATGGTGACAACGTCCATGGCGCTCTTGTTAACCTTCCTGGTTTTATGGTGACAACGTCCATGGCGCTTTTGCAATGCAACTTCTGGAGATGTGTGAATGTGATCTGATCTGTAAGATGGTTCTGATTATGTTAATAAAACATAGGCCTATTTGGGAGTTCATAAAACATAGGCCTATTTGGGAGGTCATAAAACATAGGCCTATTTGGGAGTTCATAAAACATAGGCCTATTTGGGAGTTCATAAAACATAGGCCTATTTGGGAGTTCATTAAACATAGGCCTATTTGGGAGCAGTATAACAGCAAGTGGACATTCTCCCTTTCTATTGATACTGAACAATAATATAAACGCAACATGTAAAGTGTTGGTCCCATGTTTCATGAGCTGAAATAAAAGATCCCAGAAATGTTCCATATGCAAAAAAGGCTTATTTCTCTCAAAATGTGTGCACAAATTTGTTTACATCCCTGTTAGTGAGCATTTCTCCTTTGCCAAGATAATCCATCCACCTGACAGGTGTGGCATATCAAGAAGCTGCTTAAACAGCATGATCATTACACAGGTGCACCTTGTTCTGGGGACAATATAAGGTCACTCTAAAATGTGCAGTTTTGTGTTAAAATAAAGATAATTATATGTGCCTAATTTGCATAAATACACTGGGTGTATTTACATATATTAATACATTAACGAGGTGGGACAGGGCTGCAACCACCAAACACTTGCTCTGTCTACCCTACCTGTACTCACCTGTGCTGTCTAGACTGCCTCATTAATTACTGTTGTTGTCACGTTCTCTTGCATAATTTAACAAGTGTGTCAATAGCAAGATACCCTCGGATTAAAAATCAACACGCTTGGCTCTAGATTAGTCATTTAGCAGACGCTCTTATCCAGAGCGACTTACAGGAGCAATTAGGGTTAAGTGCCTTGCTCAAGGGCACATCGACAGATTTTTCACCTAGTCGGCTCGGGGATTATAATCAGCGACCTTTCGGTTACTGGCACAACGCTCTTAACCACTAAGCTACCTGTCTGTAATCTGGTTCAGGTTATTAATCAACCTACCAGGATGTTTACAAACAGTCCAGGAACTATATCATCCACGTGTATTGATCACATTTTTACCAATGCTGCAGAAATCTGCTTTTAAAGCTGTAGCCCCATTCGATGTACTGATCATAATATAGTGGCCATATCTAGAAAATACAACGTTTTTAGGCCTAAAACTTGAAGCTTTCCACCTTCTCCACCGCGGTCCCGTCGATGTGGATAGGGGGGTGCACCCTCTGCTGTTTCCTGAACTCCACGATCATCTCCTTAGTTTTGTTGACGTTGAGTGAGAGGTTATATTCCTGTCAACACACTCCCAGAGCTCTCACCTCCTCCCTGTAGGCTGTCTTGTCATTGTTGGTAATCAAGCCTACTACTGTTATGTCGTCTGCAAACTTGATGACTGAGTTGGAGGCGTGCTTGTCCACGCAGTCATGGGTGAACAGGGAGTACAGGAGGGGGCTGAGCACGCACCCATGTGGGGTCCCAGGGTTGAGGATCAGCGAAGTGGAGGTGTTGTTTCCTACCTTCACCACCTGGGGGCGGCCCATCAGGAAGTCCAGAACACAGTTGCACAGGGCGGGGTTCAGACCCAGGGCCTCAAGCTTAATGATGAGCTTGGAGGGTACTATGGTGTTGAATGCTGAGCTATAGTCAATGAACAGCATTCTTACATACAGTTGAAGTCGGAAGTTTACATACACCTTAGCCAAATACATTTAAACTCAGTTTTTCACAATTCCTGACATTTAATCCTAGTAAAAATTCCCTGTCTTAGGTCAGTTAGGATCACCACTTTATTTTAAGAATGTGAAATGTCAGAATAATAGTAGAGAGAATGATTTATTTAAGCTTTTATTTCATTCATCACATTCCCATTGGGGTCAGAAGTTTACATACACTCAATTAGTATTTGGTAGCATTGCCTTTAAATTGTTTAACTTGGGTCAAACGTTTTGGGTAGCCTTCCATAAGCTTCCCACAATAAGTTGGGTGAAATTTGGCCCATTCCTCCTGACAGAGCTGGTGTAACTGAGTCAGATTTGTAGGCCTCCTTGCTCGCACACGTTTTATTCAGTTCTGCCCACACATTCTCTAAAGGATTGAGGTCAGGGCTTTGTGATGGCCACTCCAATACCTTGACTTTGTTGTCCTTAAGCCATTTTGCTACAACTTTGGAAGTATGCTTGGGGTCATTGTCCATTTGGAAGACCCATTTGCGACCAAGCTTTAACTTCCTGACTGATGTCTTGAGATGTTGCTTCAATATATCCACATCATTTTTCTTCCTCATGATGCCATCTATTTTGTGAAGTGCTCCAGTCCCTCCTGCAGAAAAGCACCCCCACAGCATGATGCTGCCACCCCCGTGATTCACGGTTGTGATGGTGTTCTTCGGCTTGCAAGCCTTCCCCCTTTTTCCTCCAAACATAAGGATGGTCATTATGGACTAACAGTTCTATTTTTGTTTCATCAGACCAGAGGACATTTCTCCAAAAAGTATGATCTTTGTCCCCATGTGCAGTTGCAAACCGTAGTCTGGCTTTTATATGGCGGTTTTGGAGCAGTGGCTTCTTCTATGCTGAGCGGCCTTTCAGGTTATGTCGATATAGGACTCATTTTACTGTGGATATAGATACTTTTGTACCTGTTTTCCCCAGCATCTTCACAAGGTCCTTTGTTATTGTTCTGGGATTGATTTGCACTTTTCGGACCAAAGTATTTTAATCTCTAGGAGACAGAACGCGTCTCCTTCCTGAGCGGTATGACGGCTGCGTGGTTCAATGGTGTTTATACTTGCGTACTATTGTTTGTACAGATGAACGAGGTTCCTTCAGGCGTTTGGAAATTGCTCCCAAGGATGAACCAGACTTGGGGAGGTCTACAATTTCTTTTTCTGAGGTCTTGGCTGATATCTTTTGATTTTCCCATGATGTCATGCAAAGCACTGAGTTTGAAGGTAGGCCTTGAAATACATCCACAGGTACACCTCCAATTGACTCAAATTATGTCAATTAACCTATCAGAAGCTTCTAAAGCCATGACATAATTTTCTGGAATTTTCCAAGCTGTTTAAAGGCACAGTCAACTAAGTGTATGTAAACGTCTGACCCACTGGAATTGTGATGCAGTGAACTATAAGTGAAATAATCTGTCTGTAAACAATTGTTGGAAAAATTACTTGTGTCATGCATTAAGTAGATGTCCTAACCGACCTGCCAAAACTATAGTTTGTTAACAAGAAATTTGTGGAGTGGTTGAAAAAAATGAGTTTTAATGACTCCAACCTAAGTGTATGTAAACTTCCGACTTCAAGTGTATGTGTGTGAGAATGTACCGCACTCTTACCTAGCAATGGAGTCCCATATTCCCTTGTTCACTGAGGAGGTCCTCACTGATATTTGTCAGCCTGTTTATGCACCTACAGTGGGAAATCAGATGGAGGCACACAGTGTTTTAATTTCTCTCTAAAGCCTGGAAGAACGCTTGGAATCCATGCAATATCCTTAGATTAGGAGATGACACGACACTAACGAATACAAATGGGTGAATGTCCCCTTGACTGCAGTATCTTGGTAGTGTGTCTGTGGTAGAGATAAAGTACCTTCAGGAAGTATTCACATCCCTGGAATTTTTCCACTTTTTGCTGTGTTAAAGGGGGGATCAAAATGGATTTAATTGTCTTTTTTTTGTCAATGATCTACATAAAATACTGGATTGTACAATATTTGCCCATTATTATTTTTAAAATCCTTCAAGCTCTGTGAAATAGTTTTTTTGATCATTGCTAGACAGCCATTTTGATGTCTTGCCATAGATCTTCAAGCCGATGTAAGTAAAACTGTAGCTAGGCCACTCAGGAACATTCAATGTCGTCTTGGTAACTGGCAACTCCAGTGTATATTTGGTCTTGTGTTGTAGGTTATTGTCCAACTGAAAAGGTGAATTTGTCTCCAGGTGTCTGTTGGAAAGCAGACTGAACCAGGTTTTCCTCTAGGATTTTGCCTGTGCTAAACTGTATTACATTTATTTTTATCCTAAAAAACGACCTCTTCCTTGCTGATGACAACATACCCATAACATGATGCAACCACCACCATGCTTGAACATATGAAGAGTGGTACTAAGTGATGTGTTGTATTGGATTTGCCCCCAAAATAACGCCTTTCATTCAAATCAAATCAAATCAAATTTTAGTTGTCACATGCGCTGAATACAACAGTGACAACCTTACAGTGAAATGCTTACTTACAAGCCCTTAACCAACAATGCAGTTTTAAGAAATAATACCAAAAGAAATCACCAAAAAAAACAATATAAAATAATACGAAATAAAAGTAACAAATAATTAAAGAGCAGCAGTAGAAATAACAATAGCGAGGCTATATACAATGCAATTAGTCTGGGTAGCCATTTGATTAGATGTTAAAAGTTTTTAGGCCTAAAACTTGAAGCTTTCCACCTTCTCCACCGAGGTCCCGTCGATGTGGATAGGGGGGTGCACCCTCTGCTGTTTCCTGAACTCCACGATCATCTCCTTTGTTTTGTTGACGTTGAGTGAGAGGTTATATATCTGTCACCACACTCCCAGAGCTCTCACCTCCTCCCTGTAGGCTGTCTTGTCATTGTTGGTAATCAAGCCTACTACTGTTGTGTCGTCTGCAAACTTGATGACTGAGTTGGAGGCGTGCTTGTCCACGCAGTCATGGGTGAACAGGGAGTACAGGAGGGGGCTGAGCACGCACCCATGTGGGGCCCCAGGGTTGAGGATCAGCGAAGTGGAGGTGTTGTTTCCTACCTTCACCACCTGGGGGCGGCCCATCAGGAAGTCCAGAACACAGTTGCACAGGGCGGGGTTCAGACCCAGGGCTTCAAGCTTAATGATGAGCTTGGAGGGTACTATGGTGTTGAATGCTGAGCTATTGTCAGTGAACAGCATTCTTACATACAGTTGAAGTCAGAAGTTTACATACACCTTAGCCAAATACATTTAAACTCAGTTTTTCACAATTCCTGACATTTAATCCTAGTAAAAATTCCCTGTTTTAGGTCAGTTAGGATCACCACTTTATTTTAAGAATGTGAAATGTCAGAATAATAGTAGAGAGAATGATTTATTTAAGCTTTTATTTCATTCATCACATTCCCAGTGGGTCAGAAGTTTACATACACTCAATTAGTATTCAGTAGCGTTGCCTTTAAATTGTTTAACTTGGGTCAAACGTTTCAGGTAGCCTTCCACAAGCTTCCCACAATAAGTTGGGTGAAATTTGGCCCATTCCTCCTGACAGAGCTGGTGTAACTGAGTCAGGTTTGTAGGCCTCCTTGCTCACACACATTTTTTTCAGTTCTGCCCACACATTTTCTATAGGATTGAGGTCAGGGCTTTGTGATGGCCACTCCAATACCTTGACTTTGTTGTCCTTAAGCCATTTTGCTACAACTTTGGAAGTATGCTTGGGGTCATTGTCCATTTGGAAGACCCATTTGCAACCAAGCTTTAACTTCCTGATTGATGTCTTGAGATGTTGCTTCAATATATCCACATACTTTTCCTTCCTCATGATGCCATCTATTTTGTGAAGTGCTCCAGTCCCTCCTGCAGCAAAGCACCCCCACAGCATGATGTTGCCACCCCCGTGCTTCACGGTTGTGATGGTGTTCTTCGGCTTGCAAGCCTTCCCCCTTTTTCCTCGAAACATAACGATGGTCATTATGGCCTAACAGTTCTATTTTTGTTTCATCAGACCAGAGGACATTTCTCCAAAAAGTATGATCTTTGTCCCCATGTGCAGTTGCAAACCGTAGTCTGGCTTTTATATGGCGGTTTTGGAGCAGTGGCTTCTTCTATGCTGAGCGGCCTTTCAGGTTATGTCGATATAGGACTCATTTTACTGTGGATATAGATACTTTTGTACCTGTTTCCCCCAGCATCTTCACAAGGTCCTTTGCTATTGTTCTGGGATTGATTTGCACTTTTCGGACCAAAGTATTTTCATCTCTAGGAGACAGAACGCGTCTCCTTCCTGAGCGGTATGACGGCTGCGTTGTTCCATGGTGTTTATACTTGCGTACTATTGTTTGTACAGATGAACGAGGTTCCTTCAGGCGTTTGGAAATTGCTCCCAAGGATGAACCAGACTTGTGGAGGACTACAAAAAAAATTTCTGAGGTCTTGGCTGATATCTTTTGATTTTCCCATGATGTCAAGTAAAGCACTGAGTTTGAAGGTAGGCTTTGAAATACATCCACAGGTACACCTCCAATTGACTTAAATGATGTCAATTAACCTATCAGAAGCTTCTAAAGCCATGACATAATTTTCTGGAATTTTTCAAGCTGTTTAAAGGCACAGTCAACTAAGTGTATGTAAACGTCTGACCCACTGGAATTGTGATGCAGTGAATTATAAGTGAAATAATCTGTCTGTAAACAATTGTTGGAAAAATTACTTGTGTCATGCACAAAGTAGATGTCCTAACCTACTTGATAAAACTATAGTTTGTTAACAAGAAATTTGTGGAGTGGTTGAAAAAAATGAGTTTTAATGACTCCAACCTGAGCGTTGTGCCAGTAACCGAAAGGTCGCTGGTTCTAATCCCCGGGCCGACTAGGTGAAAAATCTGTCGATGTGCCCTTAAGCAAGGCACTTAACCCTAAATGCTCCTGTAAGTCGCTCTGGATAAGAGCGTCTGCTAAAATGACTAAAATGTAAATGTAAATGTATGTAAACTTCCGACTTCAAGTGTATGTGTGTGAGAATGTACCGCACTCTTACCTAGCAATAGAGTCCCATATTCCCTTGTTCACTGAGGAGGTCCTCACTGATATTTGTCAGCCTGTTTATGCACCTACAGTGGGAAATCAGATGGAGGCACACAGTGTTTTAATTTCTCTCTAAAGCCTGGAAGAACGCTTGGAATCCATGCAATATCCTTAGATTAGGAGATGACACGACACTAACAAATACAAATGGGTGAATGTCCCCTTGACTGCAGTATCTTGGTAATGTGTCTGTGGAAGAGATAAAGTACCTTCAGGAACTATTCACATCCCTGGAATTTTTCCACATTTTGCTGTGTTAAAGGGGGGATTAAAATTGATTTAATTGTCTTTTTTTTGTCAATGATCTACATAAAATACTGGATTTTACAATATTTACCCAATATTCTTTTTAAAATCCTTCAAGCTCTGTGAAATAGTTTTTTTGATCATTGCTAGACAGCCATTTTGAAGTCTTGCCATAGATCTTCAAGCCGATGTAAGTAAAACTGTAGCTAGGCCACTCAGGAACATTCAATGTCGTCTTGGTAACTGGCAACACCAGTGTATATTTGGTCTTGTGTTGTAGGTTATTGTCCAACTGAAAAGGTGAATTTGTCTCCAGGTGTCTGTTGGAAAGCAGACTGAACCAGGTTTTCCTCTAGGATTTTGCCTGTGCTAAACTGTATTACATTTATTTTTATCCTAAAAAACGACCTCTTCCTTGCTGATGACAAGCATACCCATAACATGATGCAACCACCACCATGCTTGAAAATATGAAGAGTGGTACTCAGTGATGTGTTGTATTGGATTTGCCCCCAAAATAACGCCTTGAATTCAAATCAAATCAAATTTTAGTTGCCACATGCGCCGAATACAACAGGTGTAGAACTTACAGTGAAATGCTTACTTACAAGCCCTTAACCAACAATGCAGTTTTAAGAAATAATACCAAAATAAATCACAAAAAAATACGAAATAAAAGTAACAAATAATTAAAGAGCAGCATTAAAAATAACAATAGCGAGGCTATATAAAATGCAATTAGTCTGGGTAGCCATTTGATTAGATGTTCAGGAGTCATATGGCTTGGGGATAGAAGCTGTTTGGAAGCCTCTTGGACCTAGACTTGGCGATCCGGTACTGCTTGCCATGTGTTAGCAGAGAGAACAGTCTATTGGCCTTCCTCTGACACCGCCTGGTATAGAGGTCCTGGATGGCAGGAAGCTTGGCCCCAGTGATGTACTGGGCCGTTAGCACTACCCTCTGTAGTACCTTGCGGTAGGAGGCCGAGCAGTTGCCATACCAGGCAGTGATGCAACCAGTCAGGATGCTCTCGATGGTGCAGCTGTAGAAACTTTTGAGGATCTGAGGACCCATACCAAATCTTTTCAGTCTCCTTAGGGGGAATAGGTTTTGTCGTGCCCTCTTCACGACTGTCTTGGTGTGCTTGGACCATGTCAGTTTGTTGGTTATGTGGACACCAAGGAACTATGGTGTTGAACGCTGAGCTGTAGTCAATGAATAGCATTCTCACATAGGTGTTCCTTTTGTCCAGGTGGGAAAGGGCAGTGTGGAGCGCAATAGAGATTGCATCATCTGTGGATCTGTTGGGGCGATATGCAAATAGGAGTGGGTCTAGGGTTTCTGGGATAATGGTGTTGATGTGAGCCATGACCAGCCTTTCAAAGCACTTCATCGATACAGACGTGAGTGCTACGGGGTCGGTAGTCATTTAGGCAGGTTACCTTGATGTTCTTGGGCACAGGGACTATGGTGGTCTGCTTGAAACATGTTGGTATTACAGACTCAAACAGGGAGAGGTTGAAAATGTCACTGAAGACACTTGCCAGTTGGTCAGCGCATGCTCGGAGTACACGTCCTGGTAATCCGTCTGGCCCTGCGGCCTTGTGAATGTTGACCTGTTTAAAGGTCTTACTCACATCGGCTACGGAGAGCGTGATCACACAGTCATCCGGAACAGCTGATGCTCTCATGCATGTTTCAGTGTTACTTGCCGCGAAGCGAGCATAGAAGTAATTTAGCTTGTCTGGTAGGCTCGTGTCACTGGGCAGGTCGCAGCTGTGCTTCCCTTTGTAGTCTGTAATAGTTTGCAAGCCCTGCCACATCCGACGAGCGTCGGAGGACATAAAGTTAATTTCTTTGCCAAATGTTTTTGCAGTTTTACTTTAGTGTCTTATTGCAAACAGGATGCATGTTTTGGAATAGTTTTATTCTTTACAGGTTTCCTTCTTTTCACTCATTTAGGTTAGTATTGTGGAGTAACTACAATGTTGTTGATCCATCCTCAGTTTTCTCCTATCACAGCCATTAAACTCTGTAACTGTTTTAAAGTCACCATTGGCCTCATGGTGAAATCCCTGAGCAGTTTTCTTCCTCTCCAGCAACTGAGTTAGAAAGGACGCCTGTATCTCTGTAGTGACTGGGTGTATTGATGCACCATCCAAAGTGTAATTAATAACTTCACCATGCTCAAAGGGATATTGAATGTCTACTAAAAATAAAAATAAAATATCTACCAATAGGTGCCCTTTGTTGTGACACATTGGAAAACCTCCTTGGTCTTTTGTGGTTGAATCTGGGTTTGAAATTCACTGCTCGACTGAGGGACCTTACAGATAATTGTATGTGTGGGGTACAGAGATGAGGTACAGTAGTCATTGAAAAATCATGTTAAACACTGTTAATGCACACAGAGTGAGTCCATGCAACTTATTATGTCACTTCCTAAGCAAATGTTTACTCCAGAACTAATTTAGGCTTGCCATAACAAATGGGTTGAACACTTATTGACTCAAAACATTTCAGCTTTTTATTAATTTGAAAACATTTCTTAAAAAATAATTCCACTTTGACATTATGGAGTATTGTGTGTAGGCCAGTGACACAAAATTAATTTTAAATTCAGGCTGCAACACAACAAAATGCGGAAAAAGTCAAAGGTGTGTGAATACTTTCTAAAGGCACTGTATGTGGGTAGAGAATACATACCCTGACTTTGATGATCTTGCTATGGAAGCTGTTCAGCACAACTTTAAAGTCACCAGAATCTGCAGGAGAATCGGTCCCGTCATGTCAACAGTTAGGGTGAAATAGTTATAATTCAGTAGTTATAACATAGTATTCTCTAAACAGCATCTCCTATTTACCTCCCCCTCCGTAGAGTTTTAAATCATGTCGTATCTCCAGCTAACATGTACCAGTGACTGAAGAAGCCCACAGCACGTCCCATTCCCAGCCAAAACCATCAACCCAGAGGGAAGGAAAAAACACGAGGACAACAACAAAGGTTATGCTCATGAGGGAAACACACGATGAGAGAAAAGCATTGGAGACCGCCGACAAGGCATACAATACAGACACAACAGAATGATGCGAACCGGCATCATGGGAACTCTGCCAGGGTCATCCTCTGATCATATTAAATTCCTCCCCCTCATCCTTCAGCATCTCCTTTATTCCATTATGTTAGTTGTTACTTTCCAATCGTGCTTTCTTACATTTTACATTTTAGTCATTTAGCAGACGCTCTTATCCAGAGCGACTTACAGTTTATTAGTGAGTGCATAGACTTTCATACTGGCCCCCCGTGGGAATCGAACCCACAACCCTGGCGTTGCAAACGCCATGCTCTTTCTGTGTTATCTATTGGTACATTCTTTAAGAGGAAACCCCTGCGGTATCGATTATGTGGCCGCTGGCTTTGGCTGTAATTGTTTTAAGACAACACAGTGCTCTATCCTTAACCCTTGTCCAGTGGAGAGTGTGTCTCTATGGAGTTAGTAGCGTTAGACAGCCGGGGTCTGAAGGTTGGAACATATGAGCAATAGGCTGTCATGGCTCAGCAAGCCATCATGAATTCAAAGCTTACTAAAGGCAGAGAATTAACCTTACCACTATGATAAATGTCTGCCCTCATTGGGCACAAAGTGCATTTTCCCCCGTCGTAGAGTGCTGTTTGGTTTGAACTGGTCCACTGTCGCCTCTGCCTCAGTCGAGGCCATTAGTGGGCTGTGGTAGGAAAAGGACCAGAGATCAATTTGTATCCCTGCTACAGGGAGAGCTGTGCGTCTCATTCATCGCTGTCAGGGCCAGCCCGTGCCCTGACCGTACAGTTTGCTACAGGAGAGAGCAGGCATTGGGACTCGCAGGGAACAGGCACTCCCACTCGGCTCCTTTCGGCCCCCCTAACCAAAGCAGAGCGCCATTAACCACAAGAATAATGACGCTGCCAAGGTGAAAAATGACAACTTTTTTATCTTCACTTGGAGGATTGGGTAATAAATGTTGCTGTCTTTTATGAATCCAGGGCTGGAAGTTTCCTAAATCTTCCCCGTGTGGAGACGGGCAATAGCTGAGCTGGGAGACCCACGGAATCAGGGAATTGTTCAATCAGATTGGACTCAGCATCATCAGTGGATCGTATTAATGGATGAAGATTCTCCAGGATTTCCATGCACGGTACTGCGAGTGGTGTCTTGAGTGCTATCGACTCCAGAACAGATAATGTCCATGTATATCATGGGATACTAAATAAACACCCACACAGCCAGGAATATATTGTGCTGCTGATTTCCCCAGGTTTAGAGAAGATGGCCTCTCTCTTTCTCTCTCTACACTTCATCCATCGCTCTCTCTACACTCCTTCCATCTCTCTCTCTCTCTCTCTCTCTCTCTCTCTCTCTCTCTCTCTCTCTCTCTCTCTCTCTGAGGCCATATTCACACGCAGCACAACTCCCTGCACTCATCAAAACCTTGAGCTGTAACAAAGTTAGAAGCTCCCTGCGTTACCATAGCGATGTGCTTGGTACCTCCAGCGACCAGTTACCGAGGTAAAACAACTCTGATGTTGTATACCAGTACAGATGGAGACGGATAATTACTGGCAGGCTCTGCATGCTTTCAAACAAAATACAAACTTTTATCTGGAACGTAGTGAAATCAATACATGATGTGATGAGCGAAAACTTTTAAAAAATTAATGCTCAATCAGTATGAAAATCAAGTTAAATATTGACTCTGTAGACTGAGTTTATACTCACGCTAGAATTTGATAGATATTCTCTGACTTCCCCTTACGTAGCTTCAAAATCCAGGCTCCAGGATTGGCTTTCAACTGGAAGTATCCATTTTGACAGCATGGGTTCAAGTCACGTAGAGAGAGTGATCAGATATCTATTTTTATTTATTTATTTATTGAGTCCATACCAGAGGCATAGATGTACAAAGTTCTGCAAACTGCTCTCCATATGAGCCATTCTAATTCCAATTTGAGGCATTTTGAAACTTGGAGCCAAGTCATTTGAGACAGATGCATCACAACTGAATAGCCTTTATTAGGTATAGACAGACACATCGTACAAAACTTCAACGGTATTAGTCAGCCAGTCTTCTATGGTATTAGTCAGCCAGAGTATTCTATGATATTAGTCAGCCAGAGTCTTCTATGGTATCAGTCAGCCAGAGTCTTCTATGGTATTAGTCAGCCAGTCTTCTATGGTCTTAGTCAGCCAGAGTCTTCTATGGTATTAGTCAGCCAGTCTTCTATAATATTAGTCAGCCAGTCTTCTATGATATTAGTAATCCAGAGTCTTCTATGGTATTAGTCAGCCAGTCTTCTATGGTATTAGTCATCCAGAGTATTCTATGGTATTAGTCATCAATAGTCTTATATGGTATTAGTCAGCCAGAGTCTTCTATGGTATTAGTCAGCCAGTCTTCTATGGTATTAGTCAGCCAGAGTCTTCTATGGTATTAGTCAGCCAGAGTCTTCTATGGTATTAGTCATACATACTCTTCTATGGTATTAGTCAGCCAGTCTTCTATGGTATTAGTCATCAATAGTCTTCTATGGTATTAGTCATCCAGAGTCTTCTATGGTATTAGTCATCCAGAGTCTTCTATGGTATTAGTCAGCCAGAGTATTCTATGGTATTAGTCATCAATAGTCTTATATGGTATTAGTCAGCCAGAGTCTTCTATGGTATTAGTCAGCCAGTCTTCTATGGTATTAGTCATAAATACTCTTCTATGGTATTAGTCAGCCAGTCTTCTATGGTATTAGTCATCAATAGTCTTCTATGGTATTAGTCATCCAGAGTCTTCTATGGTATTAGTCAGCCAGTCTTCTATGGTATTAGTCAGCCAGAGTCTTCTATGGTATTAGTCATCCAGTCTTATATGGTATTAGTCAGCCAAAGTCTTCTATGGTATTAGTCAGACAGAGTTTTCTTGGACGTTATTGGGCTTGTTTGAGTGGTAAGGCTGAAGCAACCAACTGCAGGGAAAGATAATGGAAAGGGGGATACCTAGTCAGTTGTACAACTGAATGCATTCAACCTAAATGTGTCTTCAGCATTTAACCCAACCCCTCTGAATCAGAGAGGTACGGGGGGGGGCTGCCTTAATCGACATCCACATTATCAGCGCCCGGGGAGCAGTTGTTGTTGGGGGTTAACTGCTTTGCTCAAGGGCAGAATGGCAGATTTTTCCACCTTGCTGCATTGGGGATTCGAACCAGAAACCTTTCGGTTACTGGCCCAATGCTCTTAACCGCTAGGCTACAGACGAAAGTCGAGGAATGAAGTCAAGTGGAGGTGCATCTGCTACAGCTGAAAGTCGGACACTGACGTGGTTTTCCAACAAAAAGCACAAGCTACAGCTAGCTAGCACTGCAGTACATAAAATGTGGTGAGTAGTTGACTCAAAGAGAGAGAAAGACAACAGTTGAACAGTTTTCAACAAATTAATTTCTTCAAAAATGAAGGAAAAGCAAGAGAGAGAGAGAGAGAGAGAGTTCTTTTTTTTTTCACTTTCAGTTTCACTTACTTAGCTAGCAAATGCAGCTAGCTAGTTTAGCCTACTGAAACACCCTGCTCAAACAGAGGGATGCTAAGTTAGCTAGCTGGTTATGACTATCCAACACAACACTGGAACTCTTCCAAGTCAAGGTAAGCTTTTGGTTGTATTCATTCATTGCCAAAGGGGCCCGCAGGTGTAACTGCTAAACTGCTTACTGACTGTACACTGTAACGTTACTGCATGATTGTAGCGGGTTTACTACCGCATTAGTTATATTAGCTATGTTGACTAGGATGTTACTTTAGCTAATATGGGGCCAACGATGTAGGCTATGTACAGCGGTTTTGATATGGTTTGGCTTGGAAAGGTTTTTTCGCCTGGTCACATACAGCTGATGTGTTGTTCATTGAAGTCCACAAACAAATGGAAAAGGTGAGAGGAGGAGAGTGCATAGATGCGAGAAGGAATACAATGTAGCTGCTATGAAAGTGGACAGTGTTTACGCGTGATCAGGGTTGTATTCATCCCACCGATTCTGTTGAAAAAAACGTTTCTTAAACGGAAGCAAACGAAACGGGGATAAACATACCTGAATTTGTCCAATATAAACTCTCGTTTGCAACTGTTGGACTAATGATTACACCTTAGATAAGCTAGATGCAGGCAAGAGTGTGCAAGGCGGTATTGAATGTGTCACTGTCTGTCCATGTGTCACTGTCTGTCAACTTTTCTCTCAACCTGTGTGCACCTACGTTGTAAACTTTCATTCATAGCAACCTCATGATGGGTATAGGGACAATTTGAGTATCATGTAGTAGCCTAAACCTATCAAATCAAATCAAATGTTATTTGCCACATGCGCCGAATACAACAGGTGTAGACCTTACAGTGAAATGCTTACTCACAAGCCCTTAACCAACAATGCAGTTTTAAGAAAAATAAGTGTTCAGTAAGAAATAGATAAGTAAAAAATATTGATGTTACATTGAGTTGGGTGAATGGAATATGAATGACAGTCATCCAATATGCTGTAATAGAAATAAGGCCATGCTCATGAAAAAAAATAATTGTCCTCCCTCATCTTAAACGGCACTGACCGCCACTGGTCTCCAATCCCCATATCACACACTCACAAACTGTAAATATACACTCAGTGTCAAGTGTATTAGGTACACCACCCCATTTATGAAAATGGTTAGCTCCTACAGACAGTGAGTCATGTGGCCATGGCTTGCTATATAAAGCAGGCAGACAGGCATCGAGGCATTCAGTTACTGTTCGATTGAACGCTAGAATGGGCAAAACTAGAGACCTAAGCGACTTTGAGCGTGGTATGATCGTCAGTGGCAGGCGCACCGGCTCCAGTATCTCAGAAACGTCTGGCCTATTGAGCTTTTCATGCACGACAGTGTCTAGGGTTTACGAGAACGGTGCGACAAACAAAAAACATCCAGTCGGCGGCAGTCCTGTGGGTGACAGCAGCTCGTTGATGAGACGTCGAAGGAGAACGGCAAGAATCGTGCAAGCTAACAGGCGGGCCACAAGCAGGCAAATAACGTGGGACAAACAAAAACAGTGATTGGTTGACAAATAGTGCCGCCCACAATTCAGGCAAGTTGTAGGTGGTGAGGAGCAACTGCAGAAAATTGAAGTCTACAGCAGTTGAAACTTCATGACCTTAGATAACATGGTTGTTGTAAAATTCATGCAGTCGACATGTAGGCGCAAGTAAGACAATTTTTAACCCCATAATGCAACACACATTGAAAGGTCATGTTCGAAAGGATAAAAACTGCAATGTATCATGGGTAAATTGTGACTGATCTACAAATAATAATGAGTAGTTGTTTATGATGTGAGGTGATGTGTAGATCAGTCAGTCAGTCTTTTTGTTGCTCTCCAACACGGCCATTGTCTGCCAATCTTTATGCTAATGTTTTGCTTCAATCTGCCCTCTGACACAGTGGAGTCATAATGAGTGAAGATAACTCGGCAGACGATCAATACTACTAAAACATTTTCTGTGTATTTAAAACTGCCATCCCAGAGACTGATCCTCACATTTCCTCCCGAGAAGCTTGTCTTGCCACAGAGCTGCTGGGGAGAGTTAGACTCACACCAATAGCGTTTGCTGGCCGAGAGTACTTAGCACCTCTGAATGTCATTTGCGAACCAAGTGCGCGCCGATCTCTCTCTCTCTCTCTCTCTCTCTCTCTCTCTCTCTCTCTCTCTCTCTCTCTCTCTCTCTCTCTCTCTCTCTCTCTCTCTCTCTCTCTCTCTCTCTCTCTCTCTCTCTCTCTCTCTCTCTCTCTCTCTCTCTCTCTCTCTCTCTCTCTCTCTCTCTCTCTCTCTCTCTCAGGGTGAACCAATTCTTGACAGAGAGAAAAGTAAGAAAGAGCTGAAGACGGGCAGCCAACTGAACTAATATCCTCCTCGCCATGGATGTCTTGGAATACATTCCAATGTGCTCACAGTTGCAGAGGATGGAATGCACCTGTGCTCGCCAGCAGCAAAGTAGAGTTAGCAGCAATCGGTCACTGCTGGGTCATTGCAGTTGGAAGGAGTCTTGTGCTCCAAATTGGCATATCCTTAGCTTTCCCATATTCTCCTACAGCTACAAATAAAGTTAATTCCACTCAATTGCACCTATTTGATCAAGACAATGCATCTACTTTAAAATCTCTCTATTGCCGCCATACCTCTATGCACTACCAAATCTGTTTTTAAACAATTTGCCTTAAGAAGTAGGGGAGGCCCAGAGCAATAAGGTGGTGTAATTAAGCAGATAGCATCTGTGGTGCAATCTCAGAGAGTTCCTGGGTGGTCATTCACATCCACACTACAGTACTTGGACAGGAAGTTTAATTAGGATCAGAGGAGGAGGCTTACCTCTTGAGGGGCATCTCGGATGGACAGCTTGGCTCGGCAGTTCATAAACACCTGCAGTTTCACATTGACCACTTGACTGAGCACCTGCAAGGGGGGGGGGTAACCCAGTTACCACACAGCTAAATCAACCACACTCAGCTTGCAGGGTGAACCCACTAGCTCAAAGTCCGCTGTCCGTCATTACTCACCTACTGTATACCGCCTTGAAAACCTGTTTGAAACAGCTTTGGTTGAGAAGTTGATCAATGAGATGACAACCTATATATTCACCCACTCAAAAAGACAGCCAAAAATTGGTTGAATTTTCAGTGATTTATCACTATGATTTCAACCACCTAAAAGCACAGCAAAATTCAAATGGGAATACAATGTCAGATATTTTGTTTATTTCTACAACAGATTATTGTGTTATCACTGTGCTTCATCTAATAGCAGAACCAAATGACCTGGATTGTAGTTGAGATTACATTAAAAGTACATGGTGCAATTGATCAATGCCGTTCGAGATTCTGCATAGATTATTACAGCAATTGTGAAGATCACTACAGACCTGTGACGACCCATGCATGCTATCTTTATTTAACATGCATGCTTTATATGATTACTTAAGAAATGTAAACTCAAACTGTGACCATGGATGTGTTACTCATTTTAAGGTTGAATGTTACATTAGTTTGTAAGATAGCCTTAACTTTCGGCTATTTACTGTATTACAAAATAAATATTGAATTCTGTTTGGTTGAAAACACAACCAAATATCAACATTTAAAAGAGATGTATGTACTGCTGGGATAGTTCCATCTGAGCCACTGGCTTAATCCCATTCTTTAACTTTTATTTTTGATTGAGTTGGAGACGTGAATCAAACATATCATTTGTTAACTTGTCGACAATTTAATAGGCTATTTATTGTATTTCAAAAGTGATATTAAATTGTGTTTGGTTGTCAACGCAACCAAATATCAATATTTGAAGGAGATTTATCTTTTGTTTGGATACTTTCAGCTGTGGCACTGATTTAGTCTGGCTTTAATTCCAGTTTGTCTACAAATTAATTATTGATATGTTGGATTCACGTCTCCATCTCAACCACAAATCAAAGGTAGCCCTTTACACTAGTACCCGTATCCAAGTTGAAAATGGCAGATTTGGACACTGATAAGCGCCTAAATTGGAACGCAGTGGCTGTACAGTAACATGCTACACATGAGGTCAGAGTTCTGCGCTTCACTGCTTCACTGCTCTGTATGGGTTTTGACTGACAGCTGTTCTGAACTTGAGCACTATGTGCTACAATAAGTATAGTTGAAGACTCTTGTTTGAGTCAAAAAAGTGCATAGAACTTACTTAGGAACTGTGCACACGTTGGCGAGGTTTGTGGCTACTTGGAAACAACAGTTAGTCCTCTCACTCAAACCCTTGTCATTTTTTTTAGCCCACATTTTCCAAGAATATTCTAAGCATGTTACTGGATGTATCCAGAGTATTTTCATATTTTGTTATCAACAAATGCAGCAAAAAGTACAGTAAATGTAAAATGCACATGAAATCAACAGTGTAATGTTTGGATTCAGTCTTGTGTCAGGTGAATTGTTGTGTCCTTACCTTTAGTCTAATACTTAGACTAATACTTTTCCCACAACCTTTTAATTGCCACCACGGTTATGCATGTGCTTTCCATATTTCTTGTGTAAGAAACATTTCAGTTTAGCCCTATCCATGTAGGCCAATTCCCACAAGCATAAGGGCTTAAAGAATAGGACCAAATCAAAACAAACATTAAATGCACTTTAAATAAAGTTTTATTTGATTTAGTCCTATTCTTTAACTTAGATTTTTGGTTGAGATGGAGATATCAATTATTAATTTGTAGACAAACTGGAATTAAAGCCAGACCAGTCAGTGGCACAGAAAATACATCTCCTTCAAATGTTGATATTTGGTTGTGTGACGAGGTGTGAAGGAAGGAGTCAGGTGCAGGAGGTAAAATACCGAAGTCCAGAGTTTAATCCGTTTGCATAAATCAAACGCCCCAAGCGTCAAAACGAAACTAACAAGGGATAACATCCACCTTGGCATAAACACTAAGAATAGTAGCTCAACCGAGCTACACATTCTCACAACAAACAATCACTCACAAAGACAAGAGGAACAGAGGGAACACTTATACACATACTAATTAGGGTAATGAGCACCAGGTGTGTGTGATTGACAAGACATGACAAGTGGAGTGATGAGAATGGGATCGGCAGTAGCTAGTACTCCGGTGACGACGAACGCCGAAGCCTGCCCGAAACAGGAGGGGGGGCAGCCTCTGTGGAAGTCGTGACAGTACCCCCCCCCCCCCCCGATGCGCGGCTCCAGCAGTGCGCCGACCCCGGCCTCGGGGACAGCCAGGAGGACGCGGAGCAGGCGCGAGTCGGATGACGACAGTGGAAATCCCTCAACAGGGAGGGATCGAGGATGTCCCGCCTTGGGACCCAGCACCGTTCCTCCGGACCATACCCCTCCCACTCCACGAGATACTGAAGGTCCCCCACCAGACGCCTCGAATCCAGGATGGAACGGATCAAATACGCCAGGGCCCCCTCAATGTCCAGAGGAGGTGGAGGAACCTCCCGTGCCTCAGACTCCTGGAGCGGACCAGCTACCACCGGCCAGAGATTCCGGGTCAAGAGCCTGACCTGATCCCCCGGTACGAACACCGGGGCCTCCCTGCGGTGGCGGTCAGCGTTGACCTTCTGACGACGCACGGCGCGCTGGAGGCGAACGTGGGCAGCGTCCCAAGTGTCCTCTGCGTGCCGAAACCAGTCATCCACCGCAGGAGCCTCGGTCTGGCTCTGGTGCCACAGTGACAGAACCGGTTGGTAACCTAAAACACATTGGAAGGGTGTTAGGTTTGTGGAGGAGTGGCGGAGAGAGTTCGGAGCATATTCTGCCCATGGCAGGAACACCGACCACTCCCCCGGCCGGTCCTGACAGTAGGTCCGCAGGAACCTACCCACATCTTGATTCACCCTCTCCACCTGCCCATTACTCTCGGGGTGAAATCCAGAGGTCAGGCTGACCGAGACCCCCAGACGTTCCATGAACGCCTTCCAGACTCTACACGTGAACTGGGGACCTCGGTCGGACACTATATCCTCTGGTACCCCGTAGTGCCGGAAGATGTGAGTAAACAGAGCCTCCGCAGTTTGTAGGGCCGTGGGGAGACCGGGCAGAGGAAGGAGGCGGCAGGACTTTGAAAAATGGTCCACAACGACCAGGATAGTGGTGTTACCTTGGGAGGGGGGAGATCAATGAGAAAATCTATACTCAGGTGAGACCATTGTCGTTGTGGAACTGGTAGAGGTTGTAGCTTACCCGCTGGGAGGTGCCTAGGTGCCTTACTATGGGCGCACACCGAGCAGGAGGAAACATACACCCTCACGTCCTTAGCCAACGTAGGCCACCAGTACTTATCGGTCAGGCAGCACATTGTACAACCGATACCTGGATGACCAGAGGAGGGTGACGTGTGTGCCCAGTAGATCAGACGATCACGGATAAGCACAGGCACGTACTGCAGCCCAGCTGGACACTGCGGTGGAGATGGATCTGTGCGTAATGCCTATGCTATATCTGCGTCCATCGCCCATACTACCGGCGCCACAATGCATGAGGCCGGGAGTATGGAGGTGTTGTCTCTGGGCCTCTCCTCTGTGTCATACAGCCGAGACAGTGCGTCTGCCTTCACGTTCTTCGTATCCGGAATGTATGAGAGTGTGAAATCAAACCGGGTGAAGAAGAGGGCCCACCTGGCCTGGCGAGGATTCAGCCTCCTCGCTGCCCGAATGTACTCCAGGTTACGGTGGTCTGTCCAGACAAGGAAAGGGTGTTTCGCCCCTTCGAGCAAATGTCTCCACAACGTCAAAGCTCGGACAACAGCCAGCAGCTCCCGATCACCAACGCCGTAGTTCTGCTCCGCCGAGCTGATCTTCTTAGAAAAAAGAAGGCATAGGGGCGGAGCTTGGGTGGTGTGCCCGAGCGTTGGGATAAGACAGCTCCTATCCCTACCTCGGACGCATCCACCTCCACTACAAACGGTAGTGATGGATCAGGGTGAGCCAGTACTGGGGCTGAGGTGAACAGACCCCGCAATCTACTGAAGGCCAAATCAGCCTCAGCAGACCAGCGGAGCCGGGACGGCCCACCCTTCAACAAGGAGGTAATGGGAGCTGCGACCTTGCCAAAGCCCCGAATAAACCTCTGATAGTAGTTGGCAAAGTATAGGAAGCGCTGCACCTCCTTTACCGTGGTTGGAGTCGGCCAATTACGCATGGCTGCAATGCGGTCTCCCTCCATCTCCACACCTGTGGTGGTAATGCGATATCCGAGGAAGGAGATTGACTGCTGGAAAAACTCACACTTCTCTGCCTTGGCATAAAGATCATTCTCCAGCAGTCGGACCAGTACCTTGCGAACCAGGGACACATGCTCGGTGCGCGTAGCGGAATACACCAGGATGTCATCGATGTAGACCACCACACCGTGACCAAGCATGTCCCGAAACACCTCGTTCACAATGGACTGGAAAACGGATGGAGCATTCATCAAACCGTAGGGCATCACCAGGTATTCATAATGCCCCGAGGTTGTGCTGAATGCTGTTTTCCACTCATCCCCTTCCCGAAAATGCACCAGGTTGTAGGCACTCCTGAGGTCTAATTTGGTGAAAAAACGGGCCCCATGCATTGACTCAATCATTGAAGGAATGAAGGTAAGGGGGTAACTAAATCGTACCGTCACATTATTCAGTGGTCGATAATCAATGCACAGGCGTAAACCGCCATCTTTCTTCTTCACAAAGAAGAAACTTGAGGAGGCAGGTGAAGTGGAGGGACGTATATACCCCTGGTGCAGGGACTCGGTGACGTATGTTTCCATAGCCTCCGTTTCAGCCTGTGACAGGGGATACACATGACTACTGGGAGGTACAGCGTCTACCCAAAGGTTTATCGAGCAATCCCCCTCCGGATGAGGTGGTCATTTAGTCGCTTGCATCTTGGAAAACGCGAGCGCCAGATCATGGTATTTGGGGGGAATGCGCACGTGGGGGTACCGTCTGGACATTCCACCGTGGTTGCACCAACGGAAACACCTAGACACCTACCCGGACACTCACGTGACCACCCCGTAAGAACCCTCTGCGGCCATGAGAAATTGGGGTTGTGAAGGGCTAACCACGGGATACCCAAGACTACAGCGTAAGCAAGAGACTCAATAATCATAATGATTATGCTCAACATGCGTCTCCTGCGTAATCATGGTGACTGGTACCGTAATTTCCTTAACCAACCCGGACCCTAATGGTCGACTATCAAGTGCTCTGATGGGGAACCAATGAAATGCCTTGACGGCGTGCAAATGCCCTGTCCATAAAATTCCCAGCTACGCCTGAATCGACAAGCGCCTTACACTGGGAACCTACCAAGTGATCGGGAAAGGAGATAGATAAAGTACAGTGTGCCGCAAAGGGCTCTGAACACATTTGGGTGTTCGTTACCTGGGGTGACGCGTGAGTACCCTACCTACCGCCTCCAGACCCAAAAGAACGTGAGGTGGATTGTCCCTTTGTGCCACCAGAGTGGCACTGTTGCTGTCCTCCTGCGCTCTCTCGCTATCTCGACCGGTGGCTCCCCCCAGCTCCTTCTGCTCGGGGTCAGAGTCGTCCGGAGTGGGAAAGGGCAGACCCCTACCAGGACGTCCTCTGGCTGCTAGCAGATTGTCCAGCCGAATGGCCATGTCCACCAGTTGGGAGAACGATAGCATGGCATCCCGGCAGGCTAGCTCCCGTCGGACGTCCTCCCTTAGGTGGCACCGGAAATGGTCGATCAGGGCCCGCTCGTTCCACCCGGACCCCGCTGCCAGCGTCCGGAACTCCAGCGCGTAGTCTTGAGCGGTCCTCGTCCCCTGCCTCAGATGAACCAGTCTTTCGCCTGCCTCTCGACACTCAGGCGGGTGATCAAAAATGGCCCGAAAAAGGCGAGCAAACTCCCTGTAGTCCTCCAGGGCTCTCCCACAAAGGCAAGAAACGAGGAACGGATACATTCTCCTGTTCCCGGGGAGCCGGCCTGATGCTGGAGAAATACAGCTCGAGTTGCCGTCCCATCGCTGCCGTCCCATCAAACCCCGGTGGCCGGGATATCTGGATCCCTCCAGGGGCTGGGGTGTAGGTGGCTGGATCCGGTTGACCAGCTGGTCTCGATAGATCGGGTCCTCTCCTCTCCAGGCGTTCTACTAATAATAATATGCCATTTAGCAGACGCTTTTATCCAAAGCGACTTACAGTCATGTGTGCATACATTTTTACGTATGGGTGGTCCCGGGGATCGAACCCACTACCCTGGCGTTACAAGCGCCATGCTCTACCAATTGAGCTACAGAGGACCGAGCCCGATCCATCGCTTCCCCCAAGCTGGCCAGCATCGAGGAGTGCTCCTGGACCCTTGCCACAACTCCAGGCATGCGGTCTACTCCTGCTGACTCTATTCAGCGGGTGAGTGATTCTGTGACGAGGTGTGAAGGAAGGAGTCAGGCGCAGGAGGTAAAACACCGAAGTCCAGAGTTTATACCGTTTGCATAAATCAAACGCTCCAAGCGTCAAAACGAAACTAACAAGGAAAAACATCCACCTTGGCATAAACACTAAGAATAGTAGCTCAACCAAGCTACACACTCTCACAACAAACAATCACTCACAAAGACAAGGGGAACAGAGGGAACACACACACTAATTAGGGGAATGAGCACCAGGTGTGTGTGATTGACAAGACATGACAGGTGGAGTGATGAGAATGGGATCGACAGTAGTAGCTAGTACGAGCTAGTGCGAGTCGGATGGCGACAGTGGAAATCCCTCAACAGGGAGGGATCGAGGATGTCCCACCTTGGGACCCAGCACCGTTCCTCCGGACCGTACCCCTCCCACTCCACGAGATACTGAAGGCCCCCCACCCGACGCCTCGAATCCAGGATGGAACAGACCGAGTAGGCCGGGGCCCCCTCAATGTCCAGAGGAGGTGGAGGAACCTCCCGCACCTCAGACTCCTGGAGCGGACCAGCTACCCCCGGAGGAGAGACACATTGGAAGGTTGTTAGGTTAGTGGAGGAGTAGCGGAGAGAGTTCTGAGCATATTCTGCCCATGGCAGGAACAAGTCGTGACAGGTTGAGTTGACAACCAAACACAATTCAATATCACTAAATATCATTGCATTTGAAATCAACCAGAGACTGAAACTCTAGGCCTATTATTGTATTGTCAATTTTTTGTTGAATCTTGGATTGAATTGAAACAATAGCTGTTGATGACTTTGCAAATTCTATATAGGCCTAAATAGCATCATTAATGATATTTGAGTGATAGAGTATGGTCACATTTATTTTGCTCTGTTAAACCTACCCTTTGGAATGACTTCGAAAGCAACAGTGAATCTATTAAGTGGAGATTTCTCAACAATCATTCTCACGATAGCACATTGGTAATAGTCAGCGACAAATATCATGGCTAAGCAGAGCTGGGCTTGGTTAAAACCTTTGATGGGAGACCAAAGAGTAGCTGTAGTTAGATCAAATCTCTAGTAGGAGGTGCTACCCAGTGGATATAAAGTTGAAGATCTGACATTGTTTTAAAGAGAAATTCAACATACGTCCCAGCCGTGCCTGGCTGCCTGCAGCTAATTGAGTGGCAGTGTGAACATCACCCAATCACCCCATCACTACATACTGCAACACACTCTCCTAGTCTCCACCACACACTCTATATCATAGAGGCTGTGTGGCTGGCTGGCTGGCCGGGCGGCTGGCTGGCTGGCTGGATGGCTGGCTGGCTGGGTGGCTGGCCGGCTGGCTGGGTGGCTGGCCGGACGGCTGGCTGGCTGGCTGGGTGGGTGGGTGGGTGGGTGGGTGGCTGGTTGGCTGGCTGGCTGGCTGGCTGGTTGGCTGGCTGGTTGGATGCTCAGGCAGTGCTAGTAAGGTGACTCATAGAATTCACCTCAGTCATATAACTGGGTTGGTTAAACAGCCCAGCTAGCCCACAGCTGCAGCAGGCAAGCAGGCAGTTAGGCAGGCAGGCAGCTAATGTACAGAGAGCAGCCAGTGGGTTTGTGTCAGTGAGTCATCATCAGTAGCAGACTGAATACGCAGGCAGCTCCAAATAGCACCATACCTTCCTTTTCCCTGAGGAACTCAGAGCTGTACATTACACACTGTGCAGCAGAAATAAATGGCTAATATCTGTCAAGATGGGTAATTACACTGAACAAAAATATAAACACAACATGTAAAGTGTTGGTCCCATGTTTCATGAGCTGAAATAAAAGATCCCAGAAATGTTCCATACGCACAAAAAGCTTATTTCTCTCAAATGTTGTGCACAAATTTGTTTACATCCCTGTTAGTGAGAATTGCTCCTTTGCCACCTGACAGGTGTGGCATATTACGAAGCTGATTAAACAGCATGATCATTACACAGGTGCACCTTGTGCTGGGGACAATAAAAGGCCACTCTAAAATGTGCAGTTTTGTCACACAACACAATGCCACAGATGTCTCAACTTTTGAGGGAGCGTGCAGTTGGCATTCTGACTGCAGGAATGTCCACCAGAGCTGTTGCCAGAGAATTGAGTGAACGTTGTTTTAGAGAATTTGGCAGTATGTCCAACCAGCCTCAAAACCGCAGACCACGCGTTATCACGCCAGCCAAGGACCTTCACATCCGGCTTCTTCACCCTTCGGGATCGTCTGAGACAAGCCACCTGAACAGCTGATGAATTGAAGAATTTCTGCACAAACTGTCAGAAACCGTCTCAGGGAAGCTCATCTGCGTACTCGTCGTCCTCACCAGGGTCTTGACCTGATTGTAGTTTGGCGTCGTAACCGACTTCAGTGGGCAAATGCTCACCTTCCATGGCCACTGGCACGCTGGAGAGGTGTGCTCTTCATGGATGAATCCCGGTTTGAACTGTACCGGACAGATGGCAGACAGCGTGAATGGTGCTGTGTGGGTGAGCGTTTTGCTGATGTCAACGTTGTGAACAGAGTGCCCCATGGTGGCGGTGGGGTTATGGTATGGGTAGGCATAAACTACGGACAACAAACACAATTGCATTTTATCAATGGCAATGTGAATGAACAGAGATACTGTGACGTGATCATGAGGCCCATTCTCGTGCCATTCATCCGCCGCCATCAGCTCATGTTTCAGCATGATTATGCACGGCTGGACCCATGTTGCAAGGATCTGTACACAATTCCTGGAAGCTGAAAATGTCCCAGTTCTTCCATGGCCTGCATACTCACCAGACATGTCACCCATTGAGCATGTTTGGGATGCTCCGGATCGACGTGTACGACGGCGTGTTCCAATTCCCGCCAATATCCAGCAACTTCACACAGCCATTGAAGAGTGGGACAACATTCGACAGGCCACAATCAACAGCCTGATCAACTCTATGCCAAGGAGATGTGTCGCACTGCATGAGGCAAATGGTGGTCACACCAGATACTGACTGGTTTTCTGATCCACGCCCCTACCTTTTTTTAAGGTATCTGTGACCAACAGATGGAAATCTGTATTCCCAGTCATGTGAAATCCATAGATTAGGGCCTAATTAATTTATTTCAATTCACTGATTTCCTTATATGAACTATAACTGAGTAAAATCTTTGAAATTGTTGCATGTTGCATTTATATTTTTGTTCAGTGTAGATGGAACAGGCCTTGAAGAGTAAAGAGTTGAAGCGTTGTCTCAGCAACACTTTGGCAATATGGCTCAACTTCAACAGAGCAAACCCATCAAAACACTCATAAAACTCATTCTCCCTGCTACTTCAAATAATAGGAGTAGCAATTTCCTGATCCATTACAACAAAAGGAAAGTGCAGTGTAGGGAAAGAGTTTAGTGTCAGGAGAGTGAGAGTGCTATCCCTCACCTGTGCTTCTCTTTGACAAAGCGGACGGCTCTCCTACCCTCTCCTTTGGGGGCGGCGAGTAGGGCATCCACTTTCATTATGAGATTGCTGGCTCTGGGGGGCAGAAAGGTACAAGGGTTATTCCACCACTTATTAATGATGCTTATTAAGGTGGTCAGAGTGAGAAGACAGAGAATGGCACCCTATTCCAAATAGTGCACCCTTAATAGAGTGCACTATGTGGGTAAATTTTGTTGTAGGCAGAACGCATCAGAATAGGATTCTATTGCATTGACAGGCACGACTCAGGCACATTCTCTAATCAGAGCTGCAGTAGGCCTATATGTAAATAGACCATTGCCATATATGGATCTGTGCCATTCACTTTGATCTGGACTGTGTTTACAGCATCAGCAGTCAAGAGTAGATGCGCTTGTTTTGAGATCAAAGCGAGAGCTACATGTAGCGCCGTGTGCACATTTGTTCATATCCTTTGATAGTTAGTGCGTTATTAGCCCAGTTATAGATAATTTGTAATCAGCAATGGGGGAGTGATTGCTTCCTACAAGAGCACAAAACGTGTGCATCTCTAGACATCTTTGAAAAGCGAGTCAGGTAAAGAGCTTTTTTTTTTGTCTTAAAGGGGCAGTGTTGTATTTTGAGACAGGCTTGAATAAGCTAAGTAGCCAATAGGCAGAGGGTAGCACAATTTGTCTGATTCTCTGTAATAACGGTATGGGAATAATAATGCATTTTATTTTGCATCAAACAACACAACAACATTTTCAGTTACCTTGTCTGAAGGACAAGTGGATAAACAGGTTAATGTAATGTCAAGCCCTGCATGTTTTTTTTTTCAAAAGTCTCATGGAATGTAGGCCTACATTGAACACCACACATTGGCTGCTACTTTAGGCTGAACGATAGAACAGCTATTTCCATGTTAAAATGTTATTGGATCCATTTTCTCCATTGCTTTTGATGGTAGGCCACTCTGGTAGGCCTACTTTATGATCAAATAGCCTATGTAGCCTACTTGACCACTGTTAAAAGTAACTTAAAGCGGGTACAGCCTCAGTGTTCACATTTTCCCTTTCTATTTTAGGAGGAGAGAGAACATCCCCTGCCCTGCAGGACGGATGTGACTGCAGAGGAATGTAAAATGATATTAATTGTTACTGCCATCTCAGGGCCTATCCCCTTCATCCTCTGCTGCTGAGACATCAGTCCTCAGCTCTGCACTATGATAACACACACACACACACACACATGAACACACACAAAGCACACACACACACACACATACATACATACATACACACACACGCTGCAGACCTCTGTGCCACATGTGACCTCTGGGAAACAGACGTTATGCTGACTGGACAGTCTAGAGGAGTTCAGTGAAACACAAGAGGGAGATCACTCCCCTGCCACAGCAGCTTACTGTGGGATACCCCCTCTCATCTCATCTCCCACTGACAACACTGACAGCGCTTACCTCACCAAAACTTCAATGTACTATACTAACCCTCCAGATTGACAGTAATCCATGGTTCATACAATTATTTTTTATGATGATTTAGTATGACTCAGTAAGTATTGCTGAGCCGATACATTCCCTGGTGTGTTCATGTCATTGCAGTGGACAGTAGACTATATCACTACAGCACTGGTTAAAAAAAAGAAGAAATATGTTGTTTTACAGGCTCAGCCATAGTAGTACAGTGTCCCTGGAACAAAAAAGGTTTAAGTACCTTGCTCAAGGGCACAACGGCAGATTTTTCATCTTGTCAGCTCAGGAATTCAAACCAGCAACTTTTTGGTTACTGGCTCAATGCTCTAACCACTAGGCAGAGCCAGGACTGTAGTGTCCTGTCCACTCACCCTGCCGTTGCTGACCCACGGCCCCTTTGTCCAGCGTTCAGCTTCAGGACATCCCTGCAGAACAGCTGCAGACTGAGGAACACCACCATTGTGTTGAACTACTTCTCAAAGGCGTCCACATCCATGCCCTGCAGTGGAGAGAGAAACACAACACATACACTGTTGGTCTGAGCAGGTATATTGAGTGTAATAGCACTGTACATGTCTTAAGACCAGGTGATATATGATCTGATAGGCCTCAAGGACATTGCTCCCATTGAAGTCTGAATAACATTGACATAAAGTATGATGCATGCCGGGCTAGAAATCAATTTGTTATTAACAAATCGTTGAAGTCCTGCATCAGGGCAATCACTGCTACGCTTTTAAACATAAATACTGTATTTCATAGTAAGAGCGGACCGAGCAATCGGCAATGCGAATGCCGGGGGAAAGAAATCTGAAGAGATTAATCAATTTGTAATTAATCTAACGCAATTTTAATTAAACATTGGCAATTTTGGCCATAACAAATCAGCCACCAGAGAAAGCGTTCAGTTTGCAGAGTCAGGTTATTAGTTTCTCAAACCATTTTGTTTTTGCCCCGAAGGAAAACAGGTGAAATACCAATAATGTCAGTTCTGTCAGCAAGTCTGTCTTGATAATAACCTCATATCCCCTCTGGATTCCAAACCCCAAACCACCAACCCATAGAGCCTCCACACAGAGAGAGAGAGACAGAGTAGAGCTGGGACGATAAACCGAACATTTCTGACACCGACATTGCCTTCCTCTGTCGGGAATTTTTGGTGTTTATGATGCCTGCTGTTTGGTGAGATGTAGACCTGGTGGCAAAGGCGATACTGACAATACCCTGTCTCTTGTTGAGCTTTGACACAGAGTTTCTACCTGATAAGGTCATTTTAGGTTATATTTGCTATTCTGTGAGGGCCTATGTTCCGAACCCGCTACGGTGCTTTAGGTGCCAAGGATTCGGACATGTTGCAGCATTGTGTAGAAGTGAGATCCCATGATGTGAGAAATATGCAGGAGGGCATAGTCAGAGCGAGTAAACAGTTGGGATAGAGAACGCACTGTGTCAACTGTGGGGGTGCCCATGCAGCTGGGGATCCGAAGTGCCCTGTGAGAGAGAGACAGGTTGAGATTGCCAGATTTCGAGTGGGGCAGAATGTTCCCTATCTTGAGGCAGTGAAGACAGTAGAGGATAGCCCAAGAGTGAGTGATTCGACTGGTAGCCCCCAGTGAGTAGGCCTAAAGAGACAGATCCAGAGAGGATGAGTTTTAGTAAGGTTGGATTTCTTGCGTTTATAGACATGGTGATCAACTGCACAGAGATTTTAGTGCAGAAGATCTACAGGAAGTTTTGAGAGAAGGGGTTCCATCCATGCCGACGGCCTGGTGTAGGATCTTTTAGAACCAAAGTAGTGAGATGAGGTGGTGGGTTTTTGGGGATACTGTATAGATGCAAGGTTAGATGGTGGTGCAATTTAAGATTTTCCCATTCCCCTTTTCCATTTTGTGACCAAAATGTGCAATCCACACTGACCTGCGAAAGGCAGCGATACGCAACACAGTGTCTAGTCTGCCGGAAAGCCACACGAAGAAGAAGAAGAAGAAAAATACATCCATGATAAACCCCACAGAAGAAGAAGAGTACCTCAACAGACTCCTATTACTTGTCTAAAGCAATATTTTTAGCTCACAGCTGTAACTGTGAAGATTGTTGACATTGCTGGAAGTATTTTCAAGCTATTAGCTAGCTTACATTAGCAAGTAGCTAGCTAGTGTGGTGTGACTTGTCTTACATCGACAGACTACCATCACTTGTCCAATTTCGAATATGGCTCATGGGTGTGCTGTAGAAACTTGCAATAACAAACTAAGGAAGTGGTCGGCTATAATCTTTCACAAACTTCCATTGAATGATCTGGACCGATTGAAACTATGGCTAGTTTCCATGAGCATACCAAACATTAGGAACACCTCCCTAATATTGAATTGGCTGGATGTCCTTTGGTTGGTGGACCAAATCTTGATACACACGGGAAACTGTACACTCAGTGTAGATAACAACCAAGGATCGAGGATCTCAGAAAGTTAGTAGTTTGCTCTGAACATGTTTTAACGGAGGACTATTATGAGAGGATGGAACTGACAAGCCAAGATGAGATGTTTCCTGAGGGATACAGCATTCTACACATGCCAGAACAAAGTGGAATGGGGGTAAGTGTGCTGATGATCTAACATTATCTGACTGATTGAATTGTAGCTAGCTGTTCTCATGATAACATGTGATAGGCATGTCAATTTTCTCGTTGATAGGCTGTCCATGTCATTTGTTACATGTTTGTGAATGCCCTCCTCTCAAAGCATTTACATTTACATCATTTAGCAGATGCTCTTATCCAGAGCAACTTACAAATTGGTGCATTCAACTTATGATAGCCAGTGGGACAACCACTTTCTTTTCTTTTTTTTTATGGGGGGTGGGGGAAGAAGGATTACTTTATACTATTCCAGGTATTCCTTAAAGAGGTAGGGTTTCAAGTGTCTCCGGAAGGTGGTCAGTGACTCCGCTGTCCTGGCGTCGTGGGGGAGCTTGTTCTACCATTGGGGTGCCAGAGCAGCGAATAGCTTTGACTGGGCTGAGCTGGAACTATGCTTCCGTATAGGTAGGGGAGCTAGCAGGCCAGAGGTGGATGAACGGAGTGCCCTCGTTTGGGTGTAGGGTCTGATCAGAGCCTGAAGGTAAGGAGGTGCCGTTCCCCTCACAGCTCCGTAGGCAAGCACCATGGTCTTGTTGTAGATGCGAGCCTCAACTGGAAGCCAGTGGAGTGTGCGGAGGAGCGGGGTGACATGAAAGAACTTGGGAAGGTTGAACACCAGACGGGCTGCAGCGTTCTGGATAAGTTGTAGGGGTTTAATGGCACAGGCAGGGAGCCCAGCCAACAGCGAGTTGCAGTAATCCAGACGGGAGATGACAAGTGCCTGGATTAGGACCTGTGCCGCTTTCTGTGTAAGGTAGGGTCGTACTCTGCGAATGTTGTAGAGCATGAACCTGCAGGATCGGGTCACCACTTTGATGTTTTCAGAGAATGACAGGGTGTTTTCCAGGGTCACGCCAACGTTCTTTACACTCTGGGAGGGGGACACCATGGAGTTGTCAACCGTGATGGAGATGTCTTGGAGAGGACAGGCTTTCCCCGGAGGTAGAGCAGCTCCGTCTTATTAAGCTTGAGGTGGTGGGCCGACATCCAAGCTGAGATACCTGCCAGGCATGCAGAGATGCGTATCGCCACCTGGGTGTCAGAAGGGGGACACCATGTGAGGATATGACAGAGCAGAGTGACTTGGTGTATAGAGAGAAGAGGAGAGGGCCTAGAACCGAGCCCTGGGGGACACCAGTAGTGAGAGTATGTGGTGCAGACACAGATCCTCTACCCCGTCACCTGGTAGGAGCGGCCTGCCAGGTAGGATGCCATCCAAGAGTGTGCAGAGCCTGAGACACGGAGTCCTGAGAGGGTAGTGAGGAGGATCTGATGTTTCACGTGTCAAAGGCAGCAGATAGATCTAGGAGGTTGAGAACAGAGGAGAGAGAGTTAGCTTTGGCAATGTGGAGAGCCTCCGTGACACAGAGAAGAGCAGTCTTGGTTGAGTTACCCGTCTTGAAGCTTGACTGGTTAGGATCAAGAATATAATTCTGAGAGAGATAGCGAGAGAGTTGGTCAAAGAAAGCAGGAGGGGGGGATTAAGGAGGGAGGAGAAGGTGGAAAATAGTTTCCTAGGGTTAGAGGCAGAAGCTTCAGAGTGATAGAAAGTGGCTTTAGCAGTAGATGCAGAAGAGGAGAAGGTAGAGAGGAGGGAGTGAAAAGATGATAGGTCCTCCAGAAGTTTAGTTTTCCTCAATTTTTTGCTAAGCTGTCGCAACCCTGTTCTGTAAGCTCGCAATGTCGGAGCAGGGGGCCGAGCATAGGATGCGGAAAGTGAGGAGAGTAGGGTCGAAGAGGCAGAATCAGGGAGAAGGATTCAGCAGAAGGGAGAGATGATGGGATAGAAAAGCAGAGAGACCATCTGGGTTGGAGGACAGGGAGACAGAAAAATAAACAAAGTAGTGATCAGAGACCTGGAGGGGGGTTGCAGTGAGATTAGTAGGCGAACAGCCTCTAGTGAAGATGAGGTGTCAAGCGTATTGCCTTTTGAGTGTGAATGGACTGGGAAAGGGTGAGGTCAAAAGAGGCAAGGAAGGGAAAGAAAGAGTTGGAAAGAAATTAATTGAAGGCAGACATCGGGAGGTTGAAGTCGCCAAGTATGAAGTGTGGTGAGCCATCGTCAGGAAATGAGCTTATCAACGTGTCAACTTGGTACTGTCTATTTTATTGTATATTTGACCTTTTATTGATGTGAATTTTGTGAATGCCTTGTCTATACTGTGTATTGTACATTCTGTGGAGTGATCTGTATTGTGTTGTAAAAAACTGCATTTATTAGAGTGATTTTACTAAATTGGTAGGCAATGACTGGCTGTGAAGCTGAATCATCGGAGTGTAATTACAACAGGCCCATTACATCCTCTGCCTCCTTGAATCCCATGTAGAATCCTGTCAGCGAGGAATATTTGTGGTGAATGGCACAAACAACACATGAAGGCAAGACTCTTCTGTTCCCTCATCTCAGTCTCTCTCCCTTCAGTGCCCACTCTAACACCAGTCGCTATGCAACCAGCCTGTTTTGACTGAGAACGAATAAGTCGTTATTCGTGAGTAGCTAGATACAAATAATCTAATAACAAGAAACAATTTTATTTGATCAGAGTGCAATTATAAAACAACAAAAGTTATCAATAAGTTATCTTCTTTCTATTTATGTTCCTGTGTGCTGGGACAAGCACAAATAATGTCACTTACTTGATAGAGATGTAAATTCGGTCCAGCAGGAATGGGCTGCTTCTTCCAATGTATTTTTGGGACATATCTCTATTACTCCAGGATTGATGAGTGCAGAAAAGTCCTCGTTGTTTGTTACACAGTCACTGAGTGCGCTGCTTTCTTCGACATAGATATTAAGCCCCCCAATCGATGGCAGTAACAAGTCCCACTCTGCGCAGCACAAACACTCAACGTCGGTTGCCATGGGTTGCTTTGGGTTGCCATGGGCTGCCATGGGCAGACATGCCCCGCAGTTGCCACCGCTCCTGGTAGCTCCTCTACCAGCTCCGCTGATTCAGCCTCCCTCCGTGCTCGCTCAGCATCCAACTGCACACGTTCCTCCTCAGTAAATTCTGGCTCTAATAAATATGGCTCTGAATAGAAATGTTCTTCTTCTACCTCAAAGTCCGACATGATTTATCAAATGCAATGATGATTTGCCAAGATGCAAGCTAGCTAGCTACTTGTGTAGCTACTACAGTACGCAACATCTGGCTGAGTCCTGTGAGTTTTGTTTACAAAACCACACCAAGTCTCGCGGGAAGAGAGCGCAGGCAGAACCCAAAGTAGTCCGTAAATGAGGAAGTTGATAGAATCTAATTTCGTACGATTATCAGTGAAATTAACACATTTATAAAATATTGATTAATATGTATAGCTTTATAAGACTATAAATGACTAACCATTCAGCATTGTTAGCACTGTAGCTCAGTTGGTAGAGCATGGCGCTTGCAACGCCAGGGTTGTGGGTTCGTTTCCCACTGGGGGCCAGTATGAAAAATGTATGCACTCACTAACTGTAAGTCGCTCTGGATAAGAGCGTCTGCTAAATGACTAAAATGTAAGTTAGGTCTATTTCCCTGCTTTTGAGAGGAGCTGGCTAGTAGATACCATAAACTTCCAGTCATTACGCTAACGCTAGCACAATGACTTGAGAAACGACCTCAAATGTTCTTCATACTGGACACAGAGACATACAAAAGTTCATCTGACTCTGGGGAAGTAGATACAGGGCTTAATTGCCAAAATCCCGAAGTATCCCTGTGTTGGGTTAAAATATTCCTAGAAGTTACAGAGGATGCTTAGAGGGACATGTAAAAATGCTGATTTTTGGCACTTTAGCAAGTCTTTATTCATATAAAAAATCGGATTTATTGAATCGGCAGGTAAGGGTGCTCTCGAGTGGCTAGATGTTCTTTACCATTCGTCCATCAGATTTGCCACCAATGCTCCTTATAGGACACATCACTGCACTCTATACTCCTCTGTCAACTGGTCATCTCTATATACCCATCGCAAGACCCACTGGTTGATGCTTATTTATAAAACCCTCTTAGGCCTCACTCCCCCCTATCTGAGAACCTACTGCAGCCCTCATCCTCCACATACAACACCCGTTCTGCCAGTCACATTCTGTTAAAGGTCCCCAAAGCACACACATCCCTGGGTCGCTCCTCTTTTCAGTTCGCTGCAGCTAGCGACTGGAACAAGCTGCAAAAAACACCCAAACTGGACAGTTTTATCTCCATCTCTTCATTCAAAGACTCAATAATGGACACTCTTACTGACAGTTGTGGCTGCTTCATGTGATGTATTGTTGTCTCTACCTTCTTGCCCTTTGTGCTGTTGTCTGTGCCCAATAATGTTTGTACCATGTTTTGTGCTGTTACCATGTTGTGCTGCTGCCATGTTGTTGTCATGTTTTGTTGCTACCATGCTGTGTTGTCATGTGTTGCTGCCATGCTATGTTGTTGTCTTAGGTCTCTCTTTATCTAGTGTTGTGGTGTCTCTCTTGTCGTGATGTGTTTTGTCCTATATTTTTATTTTGTTTATTTTTAATCCCAGCCCCCGTCCCCGCAGGAGGTCTTTTGCCTTTTGGTAGGCCGTCATTATAAATAAGAATGTGTTCTTAACTGACTTGCCTACTTAAATAAAGGTAAAAAATTATTATTATTATTATTATTGAATCTAGGTTTCTCTGGAGACATAATACATTATCCATACCACCAGAGGGTGGAGGGAGACCTGTATCAGTGATTTTTACCAGATAGACAGATAATCTGCAGAGATATAGCTCCCCATGTGCTCGCCAAAGACTGTACTTTCTACACCATGTATCATATGACTTTGTACAAAACCAAAATTACCGTATTTTTGGCCATTTAAAAAAAATGCCAATGGTATACAAAGTCTCCCGCTGGTATAAATCATTGATAGAACTGCAATTCAGAAGTCAGATATCCTCTAAATCTACTCAGAGAGAAATGTTGGTTTGTTTTCTCCAAAAAGTAGTTATTCTAGGGCAAATCTAAAATGTATTTATTTGAATCCAGGTTCCTCTGGAGACATAATATTACATTATGCATATCATTAGAGGGTGGAGGCGGACTTGTATTGGTGATTTTGACCAGATAGGTCACCTGCAGAGATGGAGCACCTTATGTACTCGCCTATGGTTATAACTGGTTGTAACTAGGTATGATTGTGTACAAAAATCGAAATTACCTTACATACAGTTGAAGTCGGAAGTTTACATACACTTAGGATGGAGTCATTAAAACTCATTTTTCAACCACTCCACAAATTTCTTGTTAACAAACTATAGTTTTGGAAAGTCGGTTAGGACATCTACTCTTTCCAACAATTGTTTACAAACAGATTATTTCACTTATAATTCACTGTATCACAATTCCAGTGGGTCAGAAGATTACATACACTAAGTTGACTGTGCCTTTAAACAGTTTGGAAAATTCCAGAAAATGATGTCATGGCTTTAGAAGCTTCTGATAGGCTAATTGACATCATTTGAGTCAATTGGAGGTGTACCTGTAGATGTATTTCAAGGCCTACCTTCAAACTCAGTGCCTCTTTGCTTGACATCATGGGAAAATCAAAAGAAATCAGCCAAGACCTCAGAAAGAAACATTGTAGACCTCCACAAGTCTGGTTCATCCTTGGGAGCAATTTCCAAAAGCCTGAAGGTACCACGTTCATCTGTACAAACAATAGTACGCAAGTATAAACACCATGGGACCACGCAGCCATCATACCGCTCAGGAAGGAGACGCGTTCTGTCTCCTAGAGATGAACGTACTTTGGTGCGAAAATTGCAAATCAATCCCAGAACAACAGCAAATGACCTTGTGAAGATGCTGGAGGAAACAGGTACAAAGTATCTATATCCACAGTAATACAAGTCCTATATCGACACAACCTGAAAGGCCGCTCAGCAAGGAAGAAGCCACTGCTCCAAAACCGCCATAGAAAAACCAGACTACGGTTTGCAACTGCACATGGGGACAAAGATCTTACTTTTTGGAGAAATGTCCTCTGGTTTGATGAAACAAAAATAGAACTGTTTGGCCATAATGACCATTGTTATGTTTGGAGGAAAAAGGGCGTGGCTTGCAAGCCAAAGACCACCATCTCAACCGTGAAGCACGGGGGTGGCAGCATCATGCTGTGGGGCTGCTTTGCTGCAGGAGGGACTGGTGCACTTCACAAAATAGATGGCATCATGAGGAAGGAAAATTATGTGGATATATTGAAGCAACATCTCAAGACATCAGTCAGGAAGTTAAAGCTTGGTCGCAAATGGGTCTTCCAAATGGACAATGACCCCAAGCATACTTCCAAAGTTGTGGCAGAATGGCTTAAGAACAACAAAGTCAAGGTATTGGAGTGGCCATCACAAAGCCCTGACCTCAATCCTATAGAACATTTGTGGGCAGAACTGAAAAAGTGTGTGCGAGCAAGGAGGCCAAAATTCACCCAACTTATTGTGGGAAGCTTGTGGAAGGCTACCCAAAACGTTTGACCCAAGTTAAACAATATACATGTTAAACAATATAAATGCAATGCTACCAAATACTGATTGAGTGTATGTAAACCTCTGACCCACTGGGAATGTGATGAAATAAATAAAAGCTGAAATAAACAATTCTCTCCACTATTATTCAGACATTTCACATTCTTAAAATAAAGTGGTGATCCTAACTGACCTAAAACAGGGAATCTTTACTAGGATTAAATGTCAGGAATTGTGAAAAACTGAGTTTAAATGTATTTGGCTAAGGTGTATGTAAACTTCCGACTTTAACTGTATATGCTTAGTTGCAGTCAAAACAGACAGTTCATAAAAGTCTGTCAGTGGTAGAACTGTACTACAGAAACCAGCTACCCTCTGAATGTACACATAGTGCTGAATTGATGTGTATTCTTAGAAAAATTGCTATTCTACGGAAAATGTTATTTAAATACCAAAATTCCTATAATATCCTCCAATGTTCTATATGTGTCAACTTGTTCTGGTATTTGGTTTGCCATGATAGTTGGTTTGAAGTGACTGAGGATTTGGGCATGCTTTTTGAAGCATCCTTCCATAGGCCCAACCATCCCCATTGTTTCACTAGCAGCGATGCTAATGCTGGCTGTGGGGGAAGTAAATAAAGAACTAAGCCATATTTTTGGTCATTGTCTCTCAGGATCAGTGGATCAATCACTTTTTCTGAATATAATTAGGTATATTTCATATTTTAGTGTACCGTCCCTTTAAATGGCAGTTATTTTTACCACATACAGTGCCTATAGAAAGTCTACAACCCCTTTTAACTTTTTTCACATTTTGTTATGTTACAAAGGGGGATTAAAATAGATTTCATTGTACTTTTTTTGTCATTGATCTACACAAAATACATTAAAAAAAAACATTAATAAAAATGATACAACTAAAATATAGTAGTTGCAAAAGTATTCACACCTTTGTTTAGGCAAGCCTAAATTAGTTCAGAAGTAACATTTGGCTTACAAATCACATAAGTTATATGGACTCACTCTGTGTGAAATAATAGGGGTTGACATGATTTTTGAATGACTACCCCTTCCTCTGTCCCCCATAAACACAACATCTGTAAGGTCCCTCAGTCAAGTATTGAATTTCAAGCACAGATTCAACTACAAAGACCAAGGAGCTTTTCGAAAGCCTCATAAAGAAGGGCAGTGATTGGTAGATGGGTAAGAATATCAAATCAGACAGTGCTTTTGCTATGAGACTCGAAATTGAGCTCAGGTGCATCCTGTTTCCATTGATCATCCTTGAGATGTTTCTACAACTTGATTAGAGTCCACCTGTTGTAAATTCAATTGATTGGACATGATTTGGAAAGGTACACACATGTCTATATAAGGTCCCACAGTTGACAGTGCATGTCAGAGCAAAAACCAAGACATGAGGTCGAAGGAATTGTCCGTAGAGCTCCGAGACAGGATTGTGTCGAGACACAGATCTGGGGAAGGGTACCAAACTATTTCTGCATCGTTGAAGGTCCCCAAAAACACAGTGGCCTCCATCATTCCTAAATGGAAGACGTTTGGAACCACCAAGACTCTTCCTAGAACTGGCCGCCCGGCCAAACTGAGCAATCAGGGGAGAAGGGCCTTGGTCAGACACCAAATACAGATGTGCCAAGCTTGTAGCGTCATACCCAAGATGCAGTCGTCCTTCTGAACTGAGCTGCAGGACAAGAAGGAAACGCTTTAGGGATGTCACCATGAGGCCATTGGTGATTTTAAAACAGTTACAGAGTTTAATGGCTGCGATGGGATAAAACTAAGGATGGATCAACAACATTGTAGTGACTCCACAATAATGACCTAAATGACAGAGTGAAAAGAGGAAATAAAAAGATACAGAAGAAAAATATTAGAAAACATGCAAAGAAGAAGAAAAACCTCTGCAAAGGAAAACACTTATTGGGGCAAATCCAACACAACACATCACTGAGGAAAGTGTAAACATGTATTTGCGTTTTACAGAATATGTAAATTAACAGCAATTTTGCTAAAATAACAGTCTGTTTTTGTATTTTTCTTCTTCAAATAAAGTTATTTACATGTTTAATTATGTTTTTATAAGAATTAAGTTCATATTTTGCTATGATTGTTGCTCTTTCCAAAAGTTTATTCTTGGGGTCAAAATGACCCAGTTGTTAATCCATGTATGTAAAAAAATGTTGGTAGTATGCCGGTTAAAGGCCCCTTCATCTAATATAATTTCTACTTAAAATATCAAAGGTGGCAAAAGGCACTCATTCCGTGGAATGACCCAACTATGTCTATATAGAGAATGTTGTGGATGTCCTTGAAATGACTGTCCAGAGAGGAGATTTATTTTGAGAGTACATGAGAGTCCACTAACTTTATAACATTCTTATCTCATTGACAACGGTCTCAGCAGATAGCTCATAATAACTATACCTTTGTAATATGTCTCAATAGCTTGCAGTGGCCAGACCTTCACGACTCTGTTAATGGTCTTTCTCTTCTTATCTGCAGTAGTGAGTGAGGTATAACCTCTGGCTGTGTTTGAAATCCACCATGGAATATTTATGTGGGTATTTATCAGAGAACAACAACTGCAGTCTTTGTTTGTTTCAGGCTGAGATGAAATGTGTCCCATGCAAGTTTGACATTTTAATTCCAGCAAAGATTCTCCTTACCTACCTTGCTCAACTACATAAAAGGCTACATTTGCATTGGTGTGGGGAAAGCCAATGCAGTGTAATTCATTTGGATTCCTAAATCACATTGACATGACTGATCGGTAATACTGAGCAAAAACTTTGGATTGCATATTTTTAAATAAATGATCATTTATTCATAGCTTAATTCATTGCTCAAAACTTTGCCAGTGAAAAAGCTTTCCTTTGTGCATTGTGTGGATAAGCGGAAAGGAGGAGAAGTGTCGTAGTGTCGAGTACAGCAACAGAATCGCAAATAAAATAAAATTGTATTTGCCACATGCACAGTGAAATGCTTACTTACAAGCCCTTAACCAACAATGCAGTTTTAAGAAAAATAAGTGTAAAGTAAAAAATGGATAAGTAATAAATAAAAATAAGAAAGCAGCAGTAAAATAAAATAACAGTAGTGAGGCTATTTACAGGGGGTACCGGTACAGAGTCAATGTGCGGAGGCACAGGTTAGTTGAGATAATTGAGGTAATATGTACATGTAGGTAAGGTTAAAGTGACTATTCATAGATGATAAACCGAGAGTAGCAGCAACGTAAAAGAGGGGGTGGGGTGTTGTGGGGGGAACAATGCAAATAATCCGGGTAGCCATGATTAGCTGTTCAGGAGTCTTATGGCTTGGGGGTAGCAGCTGTTAAGAAGCCTTTTGGACCTAGACTTGACGCTCTGATACCGCTTGACGCCCCACCACATGTTTCAGTGCGTTCAGCAGCAGTCTTCTCCCTGAGGCCTTTTCAAAATCCCCAACGATCCACGCTGTCACTCCATTAATCCCATCCTCATCTGGAGAGAAACATCCATTACTGTAGGGGAGAGTGGGGTAAGTTGAGCTGTTTTTTACATTCAGCATCACTCCGTCAAGGCAAATATAGTATTATTTCTAACAAAGATATCTACATAGAGTGCGTTCGGAAAGTATTCAGACCCCTTTACTTTTTCCACATTTTGTTATGTTACAGCCTTATTCTAAAATTGATTAAATTGTCCCCCCCCCCCCCCTCATTAATCTACACACAATACCCCCATAATGACAAAGCAAAATTGTTTTATTTATTTGTGCAACAACTAAAAAAAAACTGGAAATATCACATTTACATACGTATTCAGACCCTTTACTCAGTACTTTGTTGAAGCACCGTTGGCAGCGATTACAGCCTCGAGTTGGGTATGATGCTACAAGCTTGGCACACCTGTATTTGGGGAGTTTCTCCCATTCTTCTCCGCTGATCCTCTCAAGCTCTGTCAGGTTGGATGGAGAGCGTTGCTGCTCAGCTTTTTTCAGGTTTCTCCAGAGATGTTTGATCGGGTTCAAGTCCGGGTTCTGGCTGGGCCACTCACGGACATTCAGAGACTTGTCCTGATGCCACTCCTGCGTTGTCTTGGCTGTGTGCTTAGGGTCGTTGTCCTGTTGGAAGGTGAACCTTCGCCCCAGTCTAAGGTCCTGAGCACTATGGAGCAGGATTTCATCAAGGATCTCTCTATACTTTGCTCCGTTCATCTTTCCCTCGATTCTTATTGGTCTCTCAGTCCCTGCTGCTGAAAAACATCCTCACAGCATGATGCTGCCACCACCATGCGTCACTGTAGGGATGGTGCAAGGTTTCCTCCAGACGTGACGCTTGGCATTCGAGCCAAAGAGTTCAATCTTGGTTTCATCAGACCAGAGAATTTTGTTTCTCATGGTCTGAGAGTCCTTTAGGTGCCTTTTTAGCAAACTCCAAGCAGGCTGTCATGTGCCTTTTACTGAGGAGTGGCTTCCGTCTGGCCACTCTACCATAAAGGCCTGATTGGTGGAGTGCTGCAGAGATAGTTGTCCTTCTGGAAAGTTCTCCCATCTCCACAGAGGAACTCTGGAGCTCTGTCAGAGTGACCATCGGGTTCTTGGTCACCTCCCTGACCAAGGCCCTTCTACCCTGATTGCTCAGTTTGGAAAGGCGGCCAGCTCTAGGAAGAGTCTTAGTTGTTCCAAACTTCATCTATTTAAGAATGATGGAAGCCAGTGTGTTATGGGAAGATTCAATGCTGCAGAATTTCTTTGGTACCCTTCCCAAGATCTGTGCCTCGACACAATCCTGTCTCGGAGCTCTACGGACAATTCCTTCGACCTCATGGCTTGGTTTTTGCTCTGACATGCACTGTCAACTGTGGGACCTTATATAGACAGGTGTGTGCCTTTCCAAATCATGTTCAATCAATTTAATTTACCACAGGTGGACTCCAATCAAGTTGTAGAAACATCTTAAGGATGATCAATGGAAACAGGATGCACCTGAGCTCAATTTCGAGTCTCATAGCAAAGGGTCTGAATACTTATGTAAATAAGGTATTTATTTATTTATCTTTAATACATTTGCAAAGAATTCTAAAACCTGTTTTCACTTTGTCATTATGGGGTATTGTGTGTAGATTGATGAGCAAAACAATTTATTCAATCCATTTCAGAATAAGGCTATAAAGTAAACAAACTGTGGGAAAAGTCAAGGGGTCTGAATACTTTCCGAAGGCACTGTATATTTCAGGATGTCGTGTAGTTCAGGAAATAATCAGAATTCATGTCAACATTACAGTTCTGAAAACATAGCTTGTCCAAAAAAAGTGGTCTCTTGCCACAACCTACCCCGGGTATTGGGTCAATAGAGCCGCGGGATAGTTGAGCCTACACATGAAATACTACCACTACTTTTTTTTTAAACCATGTCTAGCTGTATTTCCCAAACACGATTCAACACAACAATCACTTTGTAATAGTTTTAAGCATCTTTTAACACAGGCTTAACAAACACTTGTACACTTTTAACATATGCCATGCCCTGTTGTTACTTCATATGCCAGCAATAATGGCTTGCATTACAGCTGGGAATGAAACTCTTACATTTGCTCAACTTGATATTGGTTCAACCATTGGCTCAACTTACCCGATGGCCATTGGCTCAACTTACCCCAAGGCAAACATTTTGACAATATTAGCCCACACAGTTAAAAGGATGCACCTCCATGCTTGAAGCTTATAGAGACCTCAACTGATATATAGAATAATCTTAAAAGTATCTACTTTGGTTAAGATACAAGTGTCATGAAACTTCTAACACAATAAATTCATTTGACTTGGTGAAAATCCGTTTTTTGGACCTAACTTGCTTTTTCCATGTGGTTTCTTCCTTCAGACTCCATGAAATGGTGATACTGTCTATACATACCAATACATTTGAGTCATTTAGCAGACACTCTTATCCAGAGTGATTTACAGTTAGTGAGTGCATAAATTTTTCATACTGGCCCCACGTGGGAAACGAACCCACAACCCTGGCGTTGCAAGCGCCATGCTCTGCCAACTGAGCTACAGGGGACATTAGAGTATAGATTCATTATAGTGAGCTCCAATAGTATTGGGACAGTGGCACGGGTTTTGTTATTTTGGCTCTGTACTCCAGCACTTTGGATTCAAATCTGAATGAATCGTGACATGCTAACCTCTCACCATTAGCCCAAGACATGCTAGCCTCTCACCATTACAGTAACAGGGGAGGTTAGTATTGTTGTTGTTTTTTTTGTTTTTTTTGGGGGGGGGTATGATATTTATGCCTCTGTAACTTTCTCACTCATCATTATTCACGATTCATTCAGGATTATCCCTAATCATGGTAGCGTCCAACTTAAAAGTGTTTAGAAACATATTCTATTCTTATATATTATTTACCATTAATTTCTATTGGGCACAAAATAATCTGAAACACAACCAAAACAAACAGCAAATGCATCCAACAAGTGTGTAGAGCTTGATGTAATCATTACGTGCTAGGAGTATGTGACCAAATACTTTAATACACATAAGTGAATTTGTCCCAATAGTTTTGGTCCCCTAAACTGGGGGGACGATGTACAAAAAGTGCTGTAATTTCCAAATGGTTCGCCCGATATGGATGACCCTCAAATTAAAGCTGACAGTCTGCACTTTTAACGTCACAGTCATTGTATCATTTAAAATCCAAAGTGATGGAGAACAGAGACAAAATAACAAATGTATCACTGTCCCAATACTTTAGGAGCTCACTGTGTATACACTGAGTGTACAAAACATTAGGAACACCTTCCTAATATTGAGTTGCATCCCCTTTTGCCCTCAGAACAGCCTCAATTCGTTGGGGCATGGACTCTACAAGGTGTCGAAAGCATTTATGTTATTTATATTTTATTTAACTAGGCAAGTCAGCTAAGAATTGAATGAGAACAAATTCTTATTTACAATGACGGCCTACACCGGCCAAACCCGGACGACGCTGGGCCAATTGTGCGCCGCCCCAGGGTGTCTGTAGTGACGTCTCAAGCACTGAGATGCAGTACCATAGACCGCTGCGCCACTCGGGAGCCCCACAGGGATGCTGGGCTATGTTGACTCCAATGCTTCCCACAGTTGTGTCAAGTTGGCTTGATGTCCTTTGGGTGGTGGACCATTCTTGATACACATGGGAAAATGTTGAACGTGAAAAACCCAGCAGTGTTGCAGTTCTTGACACAAACCGGTGCGCCTGGCACCTACTACCATACCCAGTTCAAAGGCACTTAAATATTTTGTCTTGCCCAATCACCCTCTGAATGGCACACATTCACAATCCATCTCTCAATTGTCTCAAGGCTTAAAAATCCTTTAACCAGTCTCCTCCCCTTCATCTACACTGATTTGAAGAGGATTTAACAAGTGACATCAATAAGGGATCATAGCTTTCACCTGGATTCACCTGGTCAGTCTAAGAGTGTCTGCTAAATGACTAAAATGTAAATGTAACGTCATGGAAGGAGCAGGTTCTTAATGTTTTGTATACTCAGTGTATATACAGTGCGTTCAGAAAGTATTCAGACCCATTGACACGTTTTGTTACGTTACAGCCTTGTTCTAAAATGGATAAAATAAATATAAATGTCAATCTACCCACAATACCCCCGTAATGACAAAGCGAAAACAGGTTACCTTATTTGCATAAGTATTCAGACCCTTTGCTATGAGACTCAAAATTGAGCTCAGGGGCAACCTGTTTCCATTAATCATCCTTGAGATGTTTCTACAAGTTGATTGGAGTCCACCTGTGGTAAATTCAATTGATTGGACATGATTTGGAAAGGCACACACCTGTCTATATAAGGTCCCACAATTGAGAACAAAAACCAAGTCATGTCCGTAGAGAAATTGTCCGTAGAGCTCAGAGACAGGATTGTGTCGAGGCACAGATCTGGGGAAGGGTACCAAAAAATGTCTGCAGCATTGAAGGTCCCCAAGAACACAGTGGCCTCCATCATTACTAAATTGAAGAAGTTTGGAACCACAAAGACTCTCACTAGAGCTGGCCGCCTGGCCAAATTGAGCAAGGGCATTAGTCAGGGAGGTGAAAAATGTATGCACTCACTAACTGTAAATCGCTCTGGATAAGAGCGTCTGCTAAATGACTCAAATGTAAAATGTCACTCTGACAGAGCGCCAGAGTTCCTCTGTGGAGATGGGAGAACCTTCCAGAAGGACAACCATCTCTGCAGCACTCCACCAATCAGGCCTTTATGGTGGAGTGGCCAGACGGAAGCCACTCCTCAGTAAAAGGCACATTACAGCCCGCTTGGAGTTTGCCAAAAGGCACCTAAAGGACTCTCAGACCATGAGAAACAATATTCTCTGGTCTGATGAAACCAAGATTGAACTATTTGGCCTGAATGCCAAGCGTCACATTACATTTGACATTTTAGTCATTTATCAGACGCTCTTATCCAGAGCGACTTACAGTTAGTGAGTGCATCCATTTTCTTTTTTTCATACTGGCCCCCCGTGGGAATCGAACCCACAACCCTGGCGTTGCAAGCGCCATGCTCTACCAACTGAGCTACACGGAGGAAACCTGGCACCATCCCTACGGTGAAGCATGGTGGTGGCAGCATCATGCTGTGGGGATGTTTTTCAGCGGCAGGGACTGGGAGACTAATCAGGATTGAGGGAAAGATGAATGAGCAAAGTGCAGAGAGTTGCTTGATGAAAACCTGCTCCAGAGCTCTCAGGACCTCAGACTGGGGCGAAGGTTTACCTTTCAACAGGACAATGACCCTAAGCACACAGCCAAGACAAGGCAGGAGTGGCTTCGGGACAAGTCTTTGAATGTCCTTCAGTGGCCCAGCCAGAGCCCGGACTTGAACCCGATCGAACATCTCTGGAGGGGGGCGGTGTTCCGAATGCACTGTATATCCAGAGTCTGACATTGCTCATTCTGATATTTTTTAATTTCTTTCTTTTTACTTTTTGGATTATGTGTATATTATTTTGTATTGCTAGATATTATTGCGCTGTTGGAGCTAGAAACACAAGCATTTCTGTCCAAATCTGTGTACGCGACCAATAAACTTTGATTTGATGACCTCTTCCTAAATACTTGGTCAAATGATACATTTTGTTTATGATATCCTAGAAACAAGGGTGGCTCAACTTACCCCCTTTTGCTCAACTGACCCACTCTCCCCTACAATGAAAAATGGTAAATAGGTTGACATTTCTGACAGCAGAAAAACAGCCATTGAATCACTTCAAATACTCAACTACACAGTGACTCAGCCAGACTTGACATCAAATGAAAAGCAGGAAGAGATGAAAGTATTTCTGACAATTTCCTCACAGTCAAAAAAGGGGATCTCAATCTTAAAGCTCCAGCTTGCTTATAAGGGAATATTGTTAATCCCTTAAAATGGTCTTGACACAGACCACCTATTAACAGTGGAAACTGGCAGTGAGAAGGGAAATTAAATCTGTCTCAAGTTTTATGAGAGAGAGCGAGAGAGAGAGTCAGTCCTTGAGGAAAGCAAACTACAGTAAATCAGGAGATTGTGCTACCTGTCAGGGTTTACTGCTTCATGCCCCCTTGTCACCTTACTCAGCCTCTCAGCCTCCCTGGGCAGCTCCACCCTGACCAGCCTCTCAGCCTCCCTGGGCAGCTCCACCCTGACCAGCCTCTCAGCCTCCCTGGGCAGAGCACCCTGACCAGCCTCTCAGCCTCCCTGGGCAGCTCCACCCTGACCAGCCTCTCAGCCTCCCTGGGCAGCTCCAGCCTGACTCACAGTAAGTCTCCCCAGGCAGGATGCAGCAGAGTTTGGGCCGAGGCCGGACCAGTGGATGATGCCAAACCACTAACCAGGGCACAGTGCAATTAACTCAGACGACATCCCTAAAGGGACATTTTACACATTGCTTAAAGGGCATTTTGACACATCTCTGGGTCCATACTAATGTCTCAGTATGTTATCCATGTGTTAAGATCCACCATGGCGAGATGAGTTGTTTAACGAACAAACACTCCTCAGATGTTCCCTGTCTCGTTTTAGCTGCTCCGCTTTGTTGGAACAAATCCTCTACATATTCAAATACTTCATTGGCTTTGCTATGACATCAGTCTTGTGTATGAGAACATGGTGCTGTCCTCCCACTCATCTACATGTAAAAGGAAAAACAAATCCATCACCTTAAAAAAGGTTTTGTAAAACGTATCAAGAAGACTGTATTGTAAATATACACATTAAAACAAAGGATATCATTGTGTTTGTGTTACCCGGAGAAGCTGTGAGGTCCAGATATGTTCTGTCTGTGCTGAGAATGAGAGGGTGGATGCCTGCTCTATCAGATGGGCCACCACATCTGTCCTTTGAGCCAGCTGGCCCTGGTCATGTGATGTGAGTAAACCACATTCAGTTGATCTAGAGCAAGTTCTAGCATATTCAATAACAATAGAACATCTATTTCCACTAATAGACAAAGTATTATTACTCTTCTTCCACAAGTGGACAATAAATGGACACAAATTGACAAAGTATCCTTGTTCTTCTGCAAGAGTCATTGAATGAAAAATGACTGCAATTCCCCCAACAGCTCTTAGCATATAGACAGCTCTCTGGGAGGACAACAGCTCTTAGCATATAGACAGCTCTCTGGGAGGAGTTAGTGGTGTCCATGATGCGCTGCAGGGTGACAGACCCAGATGAGCTGGATCAGCACTGAGTGGGACTCTGTTGAACAGAGCCAGAGCCAGTGGGTCCGAACCACTCTTCTTGTACAGCACCGGTCTGCTCCCCCCAACACAGACCAGAGCCAGGGTTGATGGATGCGCATGCTATTTGATTAGAAGTGTAACATGCTGTATTGTATGTTTCATGCATTGGACGCTGCTGAGGGCAGGACGGCTCATAATAATGGCTGGAATGGAGTAAATGGAATGGTATCAAACAAATGGTTTTCATATGTTTGATACCATTCCATTCACTCCATTACACTCCGTTCCAGCCATTATTATGAGCCGTCCTGCCCTCAGCAGCCTCCACTGGTTTCATGATTTATATATGTAGGCATTTGGAACCAACCTTTAGAGGCATGTAATCAAATGTATTTTGAAACAACTGCATAATATCCTATTGTTTACATTTTAAAGTATATGTACCAGTGAAACATACTATACGTCTTTCTTTTGTCATCATAATCATAATCCTTCCCAAGAATCCTTGCAGCACTGGCTTTGGGGAATTTCTTCTTGAGATATACAGACACCGTATCGACAGACAGTGACTCGCTGATCTCCACTTTGTTGCACTCTACATCTGCAAGTGCACAAAAAGCTCAGTGAAACTTGACCATCACTCTGCATTACATTACAGGCGCTGTCGATAACTTCCAGCACTGCCTATAGAGAGGCTGATGCTTCAGGCAAACCCTCCTCACTCGTCTAGTACAATATTGTCGGCGACAGTGCCCCAACGGGAGTAAGGGTACCATTATACAAGTGAGAAACATCAAAGAGACGTGAGCTTGCAAAAAGATTGTGCTTAAATAATTCCACAAGAAAGTGCTCACTGGAAATGGGAGAGATGTACATGCATGAGATACTCACAGACACCATAGACATGAGAGCCTGTGATGAATCATACTTGTCGGCCATGTAATTCAGAATCCAGAAAAATGCAACTCCAGCATCCGTAATGCCATCGACTTTCACAATTTTTTTCACAAACACACATCCGATTCTTAAATAAGCAGAAAAATACATTGTTTCAGTTTGCAGAAAAAAATATGATTCACCATCTGGTGGAGTTGACAGGTGCGAAGATAAACGTGTAGTTCTCTGCAGCCTTTAAAGTAGCTGAGAGGAATGTTGTGTTTGTAGAAGAGCTCTGCCAGTTTCACCAGCTCAATACTCTCTTCCTGAACTGGGTCCAGAAACAGCACCTGAACACAACAAAAAGGAAGTCATATTGACTTTTCCGCTAGAAAATAACAACCTTATATAATCAGTTTGCTTTGACAGGTAGCAAGTCTATTGTAGTATCCACAAGTGCAAATTCACCTGACCTGGCCACTATGCATTATACATGACTTCCTCTAAAACCAGAACCAACTGTTCCAGCGGCTTTGTGTCACTAGCCCTCCCAGCTGTCCTCTCCTCTCCTCTGCTCTCCTCCTGGGACTCACCAGATCTGGCGAATGACTCCAGGGAACGTACCCCTGAGGAGCTCCTGAGCACTTGAGGGCCAGCTGCGGCACATGGAATCGTTAATCCACTGAGAAAGACAAAGCAAGACGAAAGCAGCTTTAGAGTATTAGGTTGTGAGAATGTTCAATTTGTTTTGTCTTAAACTGAGTAAAAGTGTCGTTAGGCTGACATCAGAGTAATCAGTACAGTGAAAGCATTGGTAGTGTAGCTGCATTTAATTAGAATGCAGTACTAAATACAAAAAAAACACTCACATAAGCCAGAAATGGGGTGGCAGGTAGCTTAGCGCAATAGGGTGGCATGTAGCCTAGTGGTTAGAAAGCTGGGATGGCATGTAGCCTAGTGGTTAGAACTCTGGGGTGGCAGGTAGCCTAGCGGTTAGAGCGTTGACGTGGCAGGTAGCCCAGCGGTTAGAATACTGGGGTGGCAGGTAGCCTAGCGGTTAAAATACTGGGGTGGCAGGTAGCCTAGCGGTTAGAGCGTTTAGGTGGCAGGTAGCCTAGCGGTTAGAGCGTTGAGGTGGCAGGTAGCCTAGCGGTTAGAGCGTTGACGTGGCAGGTAGCCCAGCGGTTAGAGCGTTGACGTGGCAGGTAGCCTAGCGGTTAGAGCGTTGACGTGGCAGGTAGCCTAGCGGTTAGAGCATTGAGGTGGCAGGTAGCCTAGCGGTTAGAGCGTTGGGGTGGCAGGTAGCCTAGCGGTTAGAGCGTTGGGGTGGCAGGTAGCCCAGCGGTTAGAGCGTTGGGGTGGCAGGTAGCCTAGCGGTTAGAACACTGGGGTGGCAGGTAGCCTAGCGGTTAGAGCGTTGACGTGGCAGGTAGCCTAGCGGTTAGAGCGTTTAGGTGGCAGGTAGCCTAGCGGTTAGAGCGTTGGGGTGGCAGGTAGCCTAGCGGTTAGAGCGTTTAGGTGGCAGGTAGCCTAGCGGTTAGAGCGTTGGGGTGGCAGGTAGCCTAGCGGTTAGAGCGTTGGGGTGGCAGGTAGCCTAGCGGTTAGAGCGTTTAGGTGGCAGGTAGCCTAGCGGTTAGAGCGTTGGGGTGGCAGGTAGCCTAGCGGTTAGAGCGTTGAGGTGGCAGGTAGCCTAGCGGTTAGAGCGTTGAGGTGGCAGGTAGCCTAGCGGTTAGAGCGTTTAGGTGGCAGGTAGCCTAGCGGTTAGAGCGTTGAGGTGGCAGGTAGCCTAGCGGTTAGAGCGTTTAGGTGGCAGGTAGCCTAGCGGTTAGAGCGTTGAGGTGGCAGGTAGCCTAGCGGTTAGAGCGTTTAGGTGGCAGGTAGCCTAGCGGTTAGAGCGTTGGGGTGGCAGGTAGCCTAGCGGTTAGAGCGTTTAGGTGGCAGGTAGCCTAGCGGTTAGAGCGTTGACGTGGCAGGTAGCCTAGCGGTTAGAGCGTTGAGGTGGCAGGTAGCCTAGCGGTTAGAGCGTTGACGTGGCAGGTAGCCTAGCGGTTAGAGCGTTGACGTGGCAGGTAGCCTAGCGGTTAGAGCGTTGAGGTGGCAGGTAGCCTAGCGGTTAGAGCGTTGAGGTGGCAGGTAGCCTAGCGGTTAGAGCGTTGGGGTGGCAGGTAGCCTAGCGGTTAGAGCGTTGGGGTGGCAGGTAGCCTAGCGGTTAGAGCGTTGGGGTGGCAGGTAGCCTAGCGGTTAGAACACTGGGGTGGCAGGTAGCCTAGCGGTTAGAACACTGGGGTGGCAGGTAGCCTAGCGGTTAGAACACTGGGGTGGCAGGTAGCCTAGCGGTTAGAACACTGGGGTGGCAGGTAGCCTAGCGGTTAAAGCGTTGGGACAGTAACCGTAAAGGTCGCAAGTTTGAATCCCCGAGCCAACAAGTTGAAAAATCTGTCAATGTGCCCTTGATCAAGGCACTTAACCCCAATTGCTCCAGGGTTGCCGTTCATAATGATAGACCCCGGCTGTGACCCTGCCCTCAAAGGGGAGTTGGGATATGCAAAAAAAAAAACATTTCCAATTCAAACATTCGTATTAATACACACTTGTATGTGTTAAATAGGACAAATATAAGCGCCTACCAAATTATTATTGAATATTGGCAACCTTAACCTCCATATCTTACATATCAGCAACCTACAGTTCAGTTTGTGAAAACGATCATTATTCACTTCATCCCATATCCCCCAAGGAGCAGATGATAGAGGATGCCACGAGTGAAAAATGCATGAGAGGTTATCTACATGTGTACAGTAGGCTCCATAGTTAGGACCAAATGGATGAGATTCTTAGGATATCCACATTATGCAGTGAGTAAGCGAGTATCACATGTGAAGTTAACAACTTATTAACTTAGTTACTAATTTCTTCACAATGCCAAGTAACTTTCCAGTTTTATTTTTGCTAGCCTAACAAAATAGTAACTTTATAATGATGTGGCTTGGACAGAAGCAGTCTAGGCGTAGTCTACTTTGGTGATTAAAAAAAAAACATTTTTAATCTCTAAACTCTGTGGGGCCTGTACAAAAAAATGTTTTATGTATTAAAAATCTTAAATATTGGCAGGTTGGTTTTCACAGCTGTTTCATAAGGTGTTCATTATTGTAAGTTGTAAGGTATCCTTTAATGGTATTTACTTGGTCCACATTATTCATTATTGTATCCGAGGACCTATAATAGATACATATATATTCAACCACAAGGGTGTACTAATAAGCTATGCGAGATAGAAAAAAAATGAATCATAATAGAGGACTACTGAAATTATATTATTTCAGTGTAGACAAGGGAAGGGCAGGTTAAAATATAAACATGACAGCCAGACAAGCCAGTGTATGAATCAAATGGATTTGCATATGAATGGAGCGTAAATTAGCTGACTTCGTGATCTGTAATGTAAGTAACTTTAACGTGTCAAGCAGATTAAACATTTTCTTTGCCATTTCTGAAACATAGCAACGTTTAAGACATGGATTTAATGTTGTAATGTTAACAGGGTACCCAAAAGTAGTTCGAAGTAATGTTTTCATTTTATTAGCTAAACAAAACTTGTTTAAACAGTGAAATTGTCGTGGAAATCAGCCTTGTTTGCATAGTGATGATGAAAATAATGTCATTTAGGCTGTAATGATCTCCAAAATTCTAATCCTTAGGTCATCATACCGTTGTTATAGCACTGGACCCTAAGAGCTTATCGAATCCCTGTCACGATCGTTCATAAACGGGACGGACCAAGGCGCAGCGTGATATGCAAACATGTTTATTTAACGAATAAACACAACGACAAAACAATAAACCACCGGTACGTGACGTCCTAAGGTACACACAACAAACCTCACACGGAACAAGATCCCACAAACCACTAGTGCCAATAGGCTGCCTAAGTATGGTCGCCAATCAGAGACAACGAGCGACAGCTGCCTCTGATTGGGAACCACACCGGCCAACATAGATCTAGACCACATAGAAAACACACACCCTGACTCAACAAATAAGAGTCCCCAAAGTCAGAGCGTGACAATCCCATTGTGACGCAGAGGGGGACACTATTTGGCCGGGGGACATTATTTGGCATTACAGACCCTCAGCTGACTCTCTGTAAACACGAGCCACACCGCTGACTCAACACTCCTGGGTTGTTGCTCATAACCTCTGTCTAAAACAAGTTACATCCTAGGATCGGATTTAAGTCTACAAACTGGGAGTACTTCTTCTTATTTAATTTCAACAGGATTATTTATTCCTGCAGAATGTGCGAGGGGTTTCAAATAGAAAGAGTTTGAGTGTCACGGTTTCGGCCGAGGCTGCTCCTCCTCCTTGTTCGGGCAGGCTTCGGCGGTCGTCGTCCCCGGAGTACTAGCCACCACCGTTCGATGTTTCATGTTTGTTTGGTTTTGTCTGTTTGTACACCTGTCCCTTGTTAGTGTTTGATTTTGTTTCCTATTTAGTTATCGTGTGTTGGGTCAGGTGTTATGTGTGATTGTTATGTCAGCTGTTAGCTGTTGGTGGGTTTTCCTCTCATGTTGTTTGTTTTTTGAGAGTCCGCACTGCGTGCGCGTTTCTACTATTTTACGCACTGTTGTGTGTGTGCGTAATTGTTCATGCCTCCCGGTTGGGTTGGCCAGTTACCTGTTTGGAGTTATATTTTTGGATCACTAAAGTCTGTTGACGAACGCCCTTGTTCCTGCGCTTGATTTCTCGCACCACATCCACACTCAGCATTCTTGACATTGAGGTGGTGTACAGCTTTACTTTGGCTCTGCTGGGGATGTTCTGACTGAGGTCTGCTTCAGAGCATCAATCTTTGGTACCGACAATGGTAGAAGCAGCTGCCTGGAAGCTTAGATCTGCAGAATGAAACATTTCAAATTTTCATCAAAGGTTAAAATAATTTTAAATTGTGCCAGTTGATAATTTTCCTTGGAAAGGTACATCACTTTGGCATGACTACAGTGCTTGTTGAAAACGTTCCATGCATAAACACAAATAATTGTACAGATTAAATCAAAATAGTGAATAAAGTTATATATTTTATGATTATAATATATTATAATATATTATTTATTTGATTCAGACGTACTCTGTGATACTCTGTGGACTGCAAAGTCTGTTCACATATCATTAGCTCAATGTAAAAAATGTTCAAATAGAATCAACACCATTCTATCAGGATATGATACCATGCTGTCTTGAACTGATTGGGATTAAGGGTTATTGAGAACTTCTTTCCCTTTTCATTTCCATTCATACAATCAAAGCCATAACACAGCAACACATGACCAAGCCCGGTACATTGATCATTGGTCATCTATTGTACATAATAATATTGTACATAATAATATGTTTGATTGCTTTAGTAAGTATAGTACTGTGATTTCCATCCCCATTAATCAAACTGTTACCACAGCGATCCTCACAGTCATGGATTCAGTGGTACACATGCTAGCCCTTGCACTATAACTAATGATTAGCTCCCACACTTTGAGCGGGGACATGTCGTTGGTGTCTCTCCAACAGATGCTCGCGGAACGCCCCTAGCTGCTCCTCCAGGTCTTGGTGTGAATTTCTGGGATGGAACCAGGGAGAAGGTGATTCTATGGTTACAATCTCATTATACAAATACATTGACTTACACATACATTGACCTACTTCAATTTCCCTTAAGAGAAAGCCCTGGACTTCATCAATGTCATCCTGTTCACTGTTCACTGCTCCTTTCTGTATAGAAAAGTAATAGAGGTGCCATTAACGTTCTTCAATTAGTGTCTGTTGAATATATTGTAATAGAGAATAGACATGCACAAACACACGCCGTTTCCACCGCTTTGTATTCAGTGCTTTTTCAGGACCTATTCAACATCATATCCAGACAACAGCACCTTGTGATGATGGAAACAAACAACGGAAATATCATCTTTACCATAAAAGCATTTTGTTTTAATACAATAGTACTGATGTGTGTTTGGAATACTGACACAGAATAAAGAGGAAGAAAAACATTTACTTCTACAACTTCAAGGCCTATAAGAAATCATATGTTTTCTTCATGAGTAAACCGACCCTTTTAATGTCCATGACCCTATGATTCATAAGATGTTCTCCACATCTCAGAGACACAAGGTGCACTGAATGTGTAGTTTTTTTTTTTTTTTTACACCTACGCTGTGGCTTGGTGAACTCTGTGGTACATCTCTGAAAAGAACGCATTAGTGGTGGTCCTCGCAGTGTCAGGCCATCCGTTACTCAGGCCTCAGCTAGCTTCCTCTGCTTCTCTGTGTTCTTCTGCTGAGCACTGGCAGCTAATGCAATCCGTGTGTAGTACAGTCCAGATGACTTTGGCCTTTTGTAGGTGTTGTTCTTAAAGCCGGCCTTCCGGCCACCCATTCCATCTTCCCACAGAGCTCAAAGTCGGGACCAGTGACCATTTTGCACGGTAAAGCACGAGCTTGCTGTACATTGTCACATCTAAGCCTCAACAACAACATCGGTCTAATAATGGTTTGAAATCCCAATCAGATTTTCACATGTACAACAGCACAGCCAACCATTATGAGGTACAGCAGCTGAGGACCAGAAACAGCATACAACAGTCATTTTATATTTTTCTGTTAAAAATGTAATATATTTTTTTAGGACAGTTGTTGTACCCTCTAAAACTCTCTCAGCGTAAAGGATCACAACTGGGACATCTGTCTTATTGAGTCCTGGGTATCTGAGACCATTCTTGTATAGATATGGTTTGGCCCTGAAAACATGATGGAGAAGAAAAAAAACAGATCGAACCATTTATATCCATTTGGATAAAGCCTTAATAACTGTTAATAGGATATTATTAATAAGATAAAATAACAGATTACAATTTCATTCATAACACAGTTTTGTTGTCAGTTCTTGCGAGGCTAACACACTTTAGCAGTAGAAACAGGTCGATCCCCTGAGGAGTGAGAACGAGCTGCCTTCAGGAGCTTCTTCAAATCCTTTGTGCTGCAGCCATGTTGGCCATGGATCGAGGCAAAGAAAGGGCGAGCCTCAGGTGGAGGCTTATCACCGGCTATCTGTTGAAAGCAGAGGAGCACCAAAATTAGGCTACAGAAGCGTCCTTTCACCCCACACTGTCAAACAACACCTATTGTACCATTTAACAACGTAAACAATTAAACTCAATAATACAAGCCCAAGACAAGGGTGTGTCAGGAATGTCAAATTGATAGATTATTCATTGTTGTGCCAGATTACTGAAATTACTATCAAATGTTGAATTATGCGAAGTCATTCATCTGGGTACAGTATATCTCAGGTCCTACCTATTGGGATGCAAGGACAGCTTGTGAGTAGGATCTCAAGGAGAGGGCAAATTTGAGATTGACCTGAAGCCCCATCAAACACTGGCCAGCCTTCTTGATGACCAAGTTGTAGTAGGAGTACACAGACTCTGTGAAGGAAATCTAAATCAAATTCATTTGAAAATGTATTTTATGGTAGAATCATAGAGATAGATAGAGGACTCGTCATGGCTATAACCCGTTTTAACGTGGACATTGAAGGCTTCCACCATTTTAAAGTAGTCACCTGGGTGGGGATTCCTGAGTTGGGAGAAATCAGCCAATGAAGAAGAAGAAAATTGACTAATGGAGACAGCATGGGCAGCGCCATTGAGGCTGTCACAGACCCTATAATGGGACAGATACAAAGATTAGTCCTCTATCTATCTCTATGGGTAGAATATATATATATTTTTTGTATTATTTTTGACAGCCAAAATAAAATAAATGTTAGGTAATATATATGTATTGGATTTTGTATTACATAATGCCTTTCTGAAAACTGTAATCGGGCATCATTGATAAAAAAAATAAAAAAATAAACGTGAAATCACAATTGAACTTTTATAGGCATACCCAATTTATAAATAAGCTATGTAGGCATTTGTGTTAATTTCGAGACGTTTGCTGTGTGTGAAGTAGGCTTATTTAAAACTAATTTTGACTTGGAATTAGGCTGAATTTGGTTAATGTTATGTCCCCTATAGTTAGAGAGATTCCTGAAACAAAAGAAGCAGACTGCAATAGACAGATCGTTTATTTGGATCTCGGAGGTCTCTTTGAGAGGATATCTAAAACATAGGCAATACCACAGCACATAACATGATTCACCAACAATGTCCTGTAGGCTATAGGCTATTTTAAAATGGAATATTTTTTACATGAAGTGTTCTTCGTGGGAATGAATCATCCTCACTACCTTACAGTAGACTCAATGCATCAACAACTTACAGTAGATCCCATGCGTCAACAACTTAGAAAAGCCTATTGTATTGTTACGTGATACCTGGGATCTGTCCATGGTGCTGAAGTCGGAAGTGATGATGGTACATTCCCACAAATGGTGATCCTAAAAATAGTTTTTTCACGTTTACATTTCTTTCATTTTTTCATTAATGTATTAATATTGTGCAAACTGTGTTTCAATTCCTTTTGGCTCTCATGAAACCATATCTCAATGCATGAAACAGGCTGCATGAAGTTAGTAGCCTACAGTATTTGGATTGGACTGGATACATTGTTTCCCTCCTTCGATTGGCGGGCATTGGCAATATTGGAATATTGTATTATTCTGACCATTGACTTTCGTTGCAATTTTCAAAGTGCTTTTGGTTCAATTTTCTTGACGTAAAAACAAAATGTTGCTACTTGCCCAGCGCTAAACTCACATTCCGTTCTCAATTTCTCACAGCTTATTTTATGAACATCGACTTTCGGTTGTCTATCACTTGTGTGTGCTGACTGATCCGCAAGAGCTGAATGTTCTACGAGACAAGATTATGAGGCTTTTTTCTCCTGTGCTAGCCTATAGCCAAGGTAGCCTACAATATGTGTCCACAGAAATCGACAGATAGCATATGACACCGGGTCTTGAATGCAGCATCTTCAAGTAGTAACCTACAATATTTGAACCAAACTAAACCGCGTGATGTATGAGGAAGCTTCAGGACCCATCCCACTGTAGTCGGGGCTGCAGTCACTTGCCTCTTTTTGCGCACGCCTTGGACATAAGGATGAAATCTGACGTTTCTCCAGTAACCTACAGCCTACATGCATGTTTGTGGTGCTGAATTTAAACAGACGGGACTGTTTCGCGAGATGTAGGCTAAAGTTGTCATTTTGCGGGATCAGAATGAAACATTTTGAATGGCTCGTTTCCACTTGAAATCCAGGTACAAGAGACGTCAGTATGCAGCACGGTCTGTGAAGTTCGGCCAACCAACAGGGAGAAGTAACCGAAATATGCCATGTTGTTTTGCAAGCCTGCCTTGTTTTAAATTGTCTGCGCTGAGGAATATGAATGCCCTATCGTTGAAACATAAAGGTAGGCTACCTGCTTAGACCAGAATACGCCTTTTGACAGCCACATTTTTTTTCTAAATATTGTCCATCAACATGTGGCACTTTGAAGATCCGTAGGCATTATTATGATGAATCTAGGAGCAACTACTGAAAGGATAATGTGTAATAATTCACACTAATATGAAAACACCTTCTTGTTATAATGGATGAGAAATCCAAAAAGCTGATCTTAGTTCCTATTTTAGCTGTTATTTTTGTAATGATAGGCTATCAATATATCTGTCCAGCTGGCAGCAACTCTTGCCACTTTAATACTGGGGAAAAAATGAGAGGAGTCAGTCTACTTTCTACCCAATATCGGACAACCGAAGACTTTTACACAGAACTGGAGGATGACAGTCCACCGAAATTGCCTTCAAAATTCAACTTTACTGAACGAGACCTTCAGCGGCACGTGGATTTCAACATCAAAGGAGACGATGTGATAGTGTTTTTACACATTCAAAAGACTGGGGGAACCACGTTTGGAAGGCACTTAGTTAGGAATATTCGTTTGGAGCAGCCATGCGACTGTATATCAGGGCAGAAGAAATGTACATGCCACCGACCAGGCAAAGACGAATCCTGGCTGTTCTCTCGGTTCTCTACAGGCTGGAGCTGTGGTTTGCATGCCGACTGGACAGAGCTCACCAACTGTGTACCTGTCATCATGGACAAGAAGAAAGCTCAAAAGAACAAAAGGTGCTGTATAACATTCTATGCGATCTGTGTGTGTGTGTGTGTGTGTATGTGTGTGTGTGTGTGTGTGTGTGTGTGTGTGTGTGTGTGTGTGTGTGTGTGTGTGTGTGTGTGTGTGTGTGTGTGTGTGTGTGTGTGTGTGTGTGTGGAGAGAAAAGAGAAAAGGAGAGAAATACCTTTACATTCATAATCACACTTTCAGGAGCATTGCCTTCATGAAAAAGTGCTTCAACTTCTGCAATTGCAGCACAGCATACTTACAGTTACAGTTTTTCTCAATTGCTAAAACTCTAAACCCTATTGTCTGAACCAAATGCTCAGTTGCCTGAACCCACTGATTGAATCAATCACTCTTTTGGCAAAACCATAAGCACTTTTCACCTGTTTAGACACAACTTGCCAACACATTTTCATTGTGATGCACCCGTGCTGCATAATGGTGAGCACAGGTGTCAAAAGTCAAACACAATTAGAGCACAGGTATCACCACTTGAACACAACAACTCAAAATTGATCACACTTGTGGCTAATGATGTGAGGGAACATATACAGTAAGCCAGTTCAGAGAGCACTGGTTTGTGAGTTCGTGTGAGAGGAGGTCGAGGGGGTCGAGGTGGTCAGCGAAGACAAAGAACAGTAATATCTGATGAAATCAGAGCTACTGTGATTGACCATGTTCTTGTCCATGGTATGAACATGAGGGAGGCTGGACAAAGGGTACAACCAAACATCAGTAGATTCACTGTGTCCACCATAATCCGAAGATTTAGAGAAGAGAACAGGTAATTACCTTTTTTTGACATTATAGTACAGTATGTAAATGTTGACAGCAATTACTGTATGACATACTATATACTGTACCACAGTATACTGTAAGTGAATATATGTTTCAGTACATCACTGTACCAATGTACTGTAGTATTGTAATGGAGGGTTGGTCTAACTGTTTGTAGGCCTAGTATTCCATGTATATTTTTTGTAACTCCATGTTCTCTTTTTGTAGAATTGAAAGACTGCCACATAGGGGTGGGAGGACAGGTATGTTCTCCCCACACCAAGAGACCCTAATTGTTGATATGGTCCGTGAGAACAATGCCATTAAACTGAGCGAAATTCAGCAGAAGATCATTGAGGACCATTTACATTTTGAGGGTATCAACAGTGTCAGCCTCTCTACCCACCATCATGCCAACCTGGGGCCCTACAACACTCACCAGCTCCTCATTTTCCTCAATCACATGCGAGATGCTTTGTTAGGGCAGCAGGATGAGCATCCCATCTATGTTGTTGTTTGGGACAATGTGAGTTTTCACAGAGCCCTCCAGGTTAGAGAGTGGTACAATATGAACCAAGGTTTTATCAATCTTTGCCTTCCACCGTACTCCCCTTTCCTAAACCCCATTGAGGAATTCTTCTCCTCATGGCGGTGGAAGGTATATGAACGCCAACCTTACACCAGGGTAAATCTCCTGCAAGCCATGGGACTTGCCTGTGGTGACATAGGTGTGGAGGCATGCCAAGCCTGGATACGGCATGCCAGGGTTTTTTTCCCCCGTTGCCTGGCCAGACAAAATGTGGCCTATGATGTGGATGAAGTCCTGTGGCCTGACCCAGTACGGAGACATGATGCTGTGGCTGAGTAATGCACTTATTTGTATATTTTTGTACTTTATTTTTACATGGGCTTACTGTACACAAGTGGCAAACGCATAAGATTTCTGTTTGTTTTTACAAGTGCTACATGTAAATGCACAATATTTCTGTTTTGTCTTTTTGTACAAGTGCTAAATGCACAGTTTTTTTTTGTTTTGCAACATGCATTTAGCCTACAGTGAACAATAAACGTTTATTTCTCCAGCTTCATGTACTGAGCATTGTGTTTTCTATTTTTCTACGTAGTGTTTAGTGACTGTTCAGTAGTGTTTTTTATTTTGATTGACTCGGGGCACGATTTGACAACATAGTTCAGTTTTGAGCACAGATTGAACTGTTTTGAGGTGAAAGTTTGGTTTTGCAAGAAGAGTCTGAGGTTTTGTGAATGTCGCTTGAAAATTGGGTTTTGTGTTTACAGTTAAGAGAAAAGGAGAGCAGCTTTCAAGAAATGTGTCTTAGCAATCGAGAAAAACTGTAAACCTTGAACTCCGAGACTATGAACTGTAATACAAAACAGGCATCTGAAGTTACCTGAGACAACACTGAGTTGTTGGTGATGGTGTACAGGTCTCAGGGATAGAGACAGTCTGGACCAGTTAACCGGGAGATTGTAAATGCAGCTGGTGGCAATCAATCACTCTCTGCACAGACAGATAGTGCTGCAGAAGACATGGATGTGATAGAAACCTGATGAGTTGTGTCAGACAGAGTGGAATGTGTAAATCAATAAAGGTGTTACCAATAAAACGGGCATCCCTGCAATAACAATTAACTGAACCATAAAATTGTGCCACTGCAAGGAATTTGGCGATGCTTGCTATATCCTCAGAAGTGTCAAGTAAGTGCTTTCTGTTTGATCTGCTCGTCACTTTCCCTTGAACTCGTCTGAAAACATCACAGGGTGCAAGGTAAGGAAGGGTGGGAAAAGTCACATGAAGTTCATCCGTCGTTCGTGTGAGGAGGCTTCACTCTCCTTCACCGCTATGAAAAGATAGCATGGACATTGATGTAGAACATACAGTTGAAGTCGGAAGTTTACATACACCTTAGCCAAATATATTTAAACTCAGTTTTTCGCAATTCCTGACATTTAATCCTAGTAAAGATTCCCTGTCTTAGGTCAGTTAGGATCACCACTTTATTTTAAGAATGTGAAATGTCAGAATAATAGTAGAGAAAATGATTTATTTCAGCTTTTATTTCTTACATCACATTCCCAGTGGGTCAGAAGTTTACATACACTAAATTAGTATTTGGTAGCATTGCCTTTAAATTGTTTAACTTGGGTCAAACGTTTCGGGCAGCCTTCCACAAGCTTCCCACAATAAGTTGGGTGAATTTTGGCCCATTCCTCCTGACAGAGCTGGTGTATCATGTTTGTAGGCCTCCTTGCTCGCACACGCTTTTTCAGTTCTGCCCACAAATGTTCTATAGGATTGAGGTCAGGGCTTTGTGATGGCCACTCCAATACCTTGACTTTGTTGTCCTTAAGCCATTTTGCCACAACTTTGGAAGAATGCTTGGGGTCATTGTCCATTTGGAAGACCCATTTGCGACCAAGCTTTAGCTTCCTGACTGATGTCTTGAGATGTTGCTTCAATATATCCACAAAATTTTCCTTCCTCATGATGCCATCTATTTTTACCACAAGGAAAAGTTATAAGATAAATAACTGCCTTAGTGGAGCACGTAATAACACCTTTGATTGGGATCTGTTTCCCTGTTTGGGGGTGTTTGAAGGATCTACATTTGTAAGTGCTTTTGCATTGAGTGCAGCCGTTACACTTGTAGTTTCCATCCGGTAGATGCGCAAATAGACGTTGTGCAGGGATATTTAGGGGTGGTAAATCAGAGTTTACCAATTGATCTCTGAGATTTCTGCCCCGCGAGAATACAACCAAGGGAGGGCCTGAAAACACATTACCAATACTGTCATCGGATCTTAGAATGTGCCAATGTTTGTGAACGATTCCCTTAATTTGTTCAGAGCACTTTGAATAGCGTGTTGTTAGAACGCAAGAATGATTATTTTTACGAGACTGTCCTTGAAAGAGATCAGGTCTCGATTTGTTTTGAATTTTCTCAATGGCAGTATTAATCTGACCATTTTTGTACCCCCTCTCCTTGAATATTCTTTGCGTCTCAGCCATATTACGGTCGAAATCTGATTGTTTTTTACAAATTCTTTTGATTCGACAGAATTGGCTGTAAGGCAAACTGTTTTTCAAGGGAAGTGGGTGACAGCTATCAGCCCTCAACAAACTGTTACATTCAGTAAGTTTCCTGTAAAGATCAGTGTATAGAACATGATCCTCACTCAAAATCAGAAGATCAAGGAAACTGATTTGACGTGTGTCGGATTGCATAGTAAATCTCAGGTGCTCAGAACAAGAGTTAAGAAAAGCACGGAATGCCTGGAGCTGTTTAGAATCACCCCTCCATAGAACAAAAATATCATCAATGTACCGTTTCCAAATAATAATGTTAGGCAAGAAAACATTTTTTAGAGGATTGAAAATTGACTGTTTCTCAATGTAACCCACATACAAATTAGCATAGTTAGGAGCCATAGGGGATCCCATAGCAGTACCCTTCATCTGAATAAAGAAATCACTTAGAAACATAAAGTAGTTGTGTGTGAGTACTATTTCAGCCAATGTTATAATGCATGCACTGGAAGGTAGTTCATTAGGGTCACGTTGCAGAAGAAAATGTTCCATGGCTTCAATACCGCTCTCGTGTGGAATATTAGTGTATAACGACTCAACATCAAAAGTAACTAACAAGGTATTATCAGGGAGAGGATCAAGAGATTCAACAATAGAGATCATACTGCTGGTGTCCTTTACAAAGGAGGGGAGCTGTTCTGCGAGAGGTCTAATAAAAGAGTCAACATAGGTCGATAAAGGGGCTGTTACTGCATCAATGCCTGCTACAATAGGGTGCCCTGGAGGTTTTGTAACATTCTTGTGTAATTTCGGCAATTTTAGGGTGTTGAATAGCCAAAAAATCTTGTTCTTTTTTGGTGATTTGACCAGAACTTAAATACCCATCTAGGACAGAACAGATAGTGTTCTGAAATTGGGAAGTGGGGTCACTTCTGAGTTTCTTGTAAAAGGTGTTGTCAAGCAGTTGTCTGTGACACTCATTTACATAAACTGTCCTATCCATGAGTACAACTGACCCACCCTTATCAGCAGGGCGGGTAAGAACTGACGTATCGGATTGTAAATCAAGCAAAGCTTGTTTTTCATCCTTGGGTAAATTTTGAAAAGATATGTACTTCTGTTTGTTCTTAAGGAGATTACCAACATCTTTTTCAACGAGTCTGCAATACGTCTCAATAGAGTGATTGCGATTCGCTGGAGGTACAAAATAACTCTTACTTCTGAAAGTGTTGGAGTATGTGCAGGTGAGCCACCTACATGTTCAGTTGAAATATCATGATTAGGGGAGCTGAAGTATTCCTTTAAACAGATGTTTCAAAAAAACTTAAACATGTCTACATTAACATCGAAATCGTTGCACTGAGTTGTAGGCACAAAAGATAACCCTTTATTAAGTAAGGAGACATGGGCAGGACTCAATATCTTGCTTGATAAATTAAAGACACTCAGTCCCGTGGGTTCTGGGACCGTGTGAACGGCCCCCTCTGCCTCTGGTTGTCGTTTCTTCTTACCCCGTCGTGTACGGCATCTCGTCGGTACACGTGACCGCGGCCACCTCCGCGCTTCCGTCGGCCCAGTCTCTCATTGGATAAAAAACGGGCACTGGAAGCGGATGAGGCACTGGTTGTAGAGCGTTATTTATTGCATCTGAGCTCCTACAGTGTGTGGCTTTCCTTTTCTTTTCATAGATACTTTTGTACCTGTTTCCTCCAGCATCTTCACAATGTCCTTTGCTGTTGTTCTGGAATTGATTTGCACTTTTCGCACCAAAGTACGTTCATCTCTAGGAGACAGAACGCGTCTCCTTCTGGAGCGGTATGACGGCAGCGTGGTCCCATGGTGTTTATACTTGCGTACTATTGTTTGCACAGATGAACGTGGTACCTTCAGGCATTTGGAAATTGCTCCCAAGGATGAACTAGACTTGTGGAGGTCTACAATTTTTATTTTGAGGTCTTGGCTGATTTCTTTTGATTTTCCCATGATGTCAAGCAAAGAGGCCATGAGTTTGAAAGTAGGTCTTGAAATACATCCACAGGTACACCTCCAATTGACTAAAATAATGTCAAATAGCCTATCAGAAGCTTGTAAAGCCATGACATAATTTTCTGGAATTTTCCAAGCTGTTTAAAGGCACAGTCAACTTAGTGTATGTAAACTTCTGACCCACTGGAATTGTGATACAGTAAATTATAAGTGAAATAATCTGTCTGTAAACTATTGTTGGAAACATTACTTGTGTTATGCACAAAGTAGATGTCCTAACCGACATGCCAAAACTATAGTTTGTTAACAAGACATTTGTGGAGTGGTTAAAAAACAAGTTTTAATGACTCCAACCTAAGTGTATGTAAACTTCCGACTTCAACTGTAACTCTCAGTTATAAGACAGACATTTCAAAACATACAGTGCATTCAGAAAGTATTCAGACCCCTTGACTTTTTTCACATTTTGTTTTTACTTTTCAGACATTTCAGATATTCTGTTTTGCAATGTATGAATGTGTTATTCAATGCGTTTCTACAGGCTAATAGCAGTAAGGCCAAATTCAATGGTTCATTAAAAAAAGTATATATATACACTACTGTTCAAAAGTTTGGGTCACTTAGAAATATTCTTGTTTTCTAAAGAAAAGCAAATTATTTGTCCATTAAAATAACATTAAATTGATCAGAAATACAGTGTAGACATTGTTAATGTTGTAAAGGGCTATCGTAACGGCTGATTTTTAATGGAATATCTACATGGGCGTACAAGGCCCATTATCAGCAACCATCAGTCCTGTGTTCCAATGGCACGTTGTGTTTGATCATCCAAGTTTATCATTTTAAAAGGCTAATTGATCATTAGAAAACCCTTTTGCAATTATTTTAGCACAGCTGAAAACTGTTGTGCTGATTAAAGAAGCAATAAGACTGGCCTTCTTGAGACTAGTTGAGTATCTGGAGCATCAGCAATTGTGGGTTCGATTACAGGCTCCAAATGGCCAGAAACAAATAACTTTCTTCTGAAACTCGTCAGTCTATTCTTGTTCTGAGAAATGAAGGTTATTCCTTGCGATAAATTGCCAAGAAACTGAAGATCTCGTACAACGCTGTGTAGTACTCCCTTCACAGAACAGCGCAAACTGGCTATAACCAGAATAGAAAGAGGAGTGGGAGGCCCCGGTGCACAACTGAGCAAGAGGACAAATACATTAGAGCGTCTAGTTTGAGAAACAGACGCCTCACAGGTCCTCAACTGGCAGCTTCATTAAATAGTACCCGCAAAAAAACACACGTCTCAACGTCAACAGTGAAGAGGCGACTCCGGGATACTGACCTTCTAGGCAGAGTTGCAAAGAAAAAGCCATATCAAAATATTAAAATGGGCAAAAGAACACAAACACTAGACAGAGGAAGATTGGAAAAAAGTGTTGTGGACAGACAAATTTAAGTTTGAGGTGTCCGGATCACAAAGAATAACATTTGTGAGACGCAGACCAAATGAAAAATTGGGAGATTTGTACAGGGTAAAATGTATCTTGAAGAAGGAAGGCTATCACTCCATTTTGCAACGCCATGCCATACCCTGTGGACGGCGCTTGATTGTAGACAATTTCCTCCTACAACAGGACAATGACACAAAGCACAGCTCCAAACTATGCAATAACTATTTAGGGAAGAAGCAGTCAGCTGGTATTCTGTCTATAATGGAGTGGCCAGCACAGTCAACGGATCTCAACCCTATTGAGCTGTTGTGGGAGCAGCTTGACCGTATGGTACGTAAGAAGTGCCCATCAAGGCAATCCAACTTGTGGGAGGTGCTTCAGGAAGCATGGGGTGAAATCTCTTCAGATTACCTTAACAAAATGACAACTAGAATGCCAAAGGTCTGAAAGGCTGTAATTGCTGCAAATGGATACTTTTTTAACGAAAGCAAAGTTTGAAGGATACAATTATTATTTCAATTAAAAATCATTATTTCTAACCTTGTCAATGACTACATTTCCAATGCATTTTGCTATATTTCCTATTCAAACTCATTTCATTTTATGTTTTTATGGAAAACAAGGACATTTCTAAATGACCCCAAACGTTTGACCGGTAGTGTATCTTGAAAGACTTTGGTTGCAAGCAGGACACCGACATTATCTTATCCGCTGTCCTCTCTCAGCAGGCAGTTAACCTAAAAGCACCCTGTTATGCAGGCTGCAAGCCTCTCTGCCTCAAGCATAGCCTCATTATGTCCCTCTGTATTTACATTTAAGTCATTTAGCAGACACTCTTATCCAGAGCGACTTACAGTTAGTGAGTGCATACATTTTTTTTTAAATACTGGAATCAAACCCACAACCCTGGCGTTGCAAATGCCATGCTCTACCAACTGAGCTACATCCCTCCCCTACCCTGGGCCAATTGTGCACCACCCCATGGGTCTCCCGGTCGCGGCCAGCTACAACAGATTCGAACCAGGATCTCTAGTGGCACAGCTAGCACTGCGATGCAATGCAATGCCTTAGACCACTGCGCCACTCGGAGGACAAGATCCTTACTTTTATTTCCTGGTATTAAAGCCCACTGCAAATAGTAGTTTTAGTAGTTTTTGAGTCTAGGCCAAATGCTACATAATTTCTGGAATCAAACCTTTTAGAATCAAGAAAAGTCAAATAATATTTTCTGAGTTTTTAAGTGATCCATCTTTTCATGTATTCACAGATTTGCAGGCAATTGTGTAGTATCAAAAATATAATTGTCCCCTGTCTCAACCCCCCTTACCACATTTCTTTTTTTACAGGGAACAATTGACTGTAGGTAAACGGCAAAAACGTCTACAACCATTTGATTATTTGTATTATGAGTTCTAAGATCCTCTGTACATGTATTATTGAGATTTGCATCTGCAGCCTTCATCCTTAAATCATTTGACATGAACGTGACCCACTGACTCTAAAAATGCCATAACTTGTCTGAACTGCGTCGAGTCAATGATGAATGTGATCTGTTATTCCAATGACAGCAGATATAATGTAATTTGCTCCAAATACCTACATATACAGTTCCTACAGAAAGTATTCACATCCTTTGACTTGAGATGTTGTGTCACTGGCCTACACACAATACCCAGTAATGTAAAAGTGGAATTATGTTTGTAGAAATTTTTGCTAATTAATAAAAAATGAAAAGCTGAAATATCCAACCCCTTTTTTATGGCAAGCCTAAATAAGTTCTGGAGTAAAAATGTGCTTAACAAGTCACATAACAAGTTGCATGGACTCACTATGTGTGCAATAATATTGATTAACATGATTTTTTTATGACTACCTCATCTCTGTACCCAACACATACAATTATCTGAAAGGTCCCTCAGTCGAGGAGTGAATTTCAAACACAGATTGAACTACAAAGACCAGGGAGGGTTTCTAATGACTCGCAAAGAAGGGCACCTATAAAAAAAAAAGCAGACATTGAATATCCCTTTGAGCATGGTGAAGTTATTAATTACACTTTGAATGGTGTATCAATACACCCAGTCACTACAAAGATGCAGGCATCCTTCCTAACTTAGTTACCGAAGAGGAAGGAAACTGCTCAAGGATTTCACCATGAGGCCAATGGTGACTTTTTGAAATAGTTACAGCGTTTAATGGCTGTGATAGGAGAAAACTAAGGATGGATCAACAACATTGTAGTTACTCCACAATACTAACCTAAATGAGAGTGAAAAGAAGGAAGCCTGTACAGAATACAAATATTCCAAAACATGCCTCCTGTTTGCAATAAGGCACTAAAGTAAAACTGCCAAAATGGGCAAGTCCAACACATCACTGAGTACCATTCTTCATATTGTTAAGCATAGTGGTGGCTGCATCATGTTATGGGTATGCTTGTAATCAGCAAGGACTGGGGAGTTTTTTAGGATAAAAATAAACGTAATAGAGCTAAGCACAGGCAAAGTCCTAGAGGAAAACCTGGTTCAGTCTGCTTTCCAACAGACACTGGGAGAAAAATTCACCTTTCAGCAGGACAATAACCTTTCCAGCAGACAATGTCTAGCAATGGTCAACAACCAACTTGACAGAGCTGTGCAAAGACTCACATCTGTAATCACTGCCAAAGGTGATTCAGGGGTGTGAATACTTATGTAAACTAGATATTTCTGTACATTCAATACATTTGCAAACATTTCTAAAAACATGTTTTCACTTTGTCATTACGTGGTATTGTGTGTAGATGGGTCAAACATATTTAATCCATTTTGAATTCAGGCTGTAACACAACAAAATGTTACATAAGCTAAGGGTATGAATACTTTCTGAAGGCACTGGGTGTCAAGGAATTATTGAATTATTGCTGCATTAATAATTCTTAAAGCTTTAATCCGAAAATCACAAGGCAGAATTGAATCAACCAAAACCCTCCAGAATCCCCATAAGAAGGGGTAAAGGCTAGCAGTAGTGATTATTTCGTTTTATTGGTTTTTCATCCCTATGGATGAGGGCAACCATCTCTGTCCACTCAGAGGTTTAAAGAGTTGGCCAGTGGGCAGCATCCTGCCATACACACACACACACACACACACACACACACACACCACTGGCGTAACGCAGTTTCTGATAATAATCGAATGTGTCAGGCAGAATCTGGTCAGGCAGAATGTGGTCAGGCAGAATGTGGTCAGGCAGAATGTGGTCAGGCAGAATATGGTCAGGCAGAATGTGGTCAGGCAGAATATGGTCAGGCAGAATGTGGTCAGGCAGAATGTGGTCAGGCAGAATGTGGTCAGGCAGAATGTGTCAGACAGACAGCCACTCACAAAGTAGACTACCAATCGCTGTCCATGATGCTGAAATTGCAACATGTCGATGATAGGCTTTCTATGGTGCCAGGGCTTAGCTTTGCTTTAGCTAATGGATGAATGTTTATTGGTAGGCCTATTTCTCAGGTTAAGCCTAACATTTAATGAAGCTATACACGGTGTCGAAATACTGCTATTTTTAAACTGCTAGCTGCTAGCAATAATGTAATTACTTTTTCAGTAATTAAAGTTGGAAATTCAAACATTGCAGATTGTCGAATACATTTTCGATACAACAGAATACTAATCAGCTACCAATTGATTTTTTTGCCTACCGTCTGTAAGCTGTTAGTGTCTTAACGACCGTTCCACAGGTGCATGTTCATTAACTGTTTGTGGTTCATTGAACAAGCATGGGAAACAGTGTTTAAACCCTTTCCAATGAAGATCTGTGAAGTTATTTGGATTTTCACGAATTATCTTTGAAAGACAGGGTCCTGAAAAGGGGACGTTTCTTTTTTTGCTGAGATTATTCCCCCCCCCCCCCCCCTTACCTGGAAGCAAAGCACCCCCACACGATAACACCTCCTCCTCAATGCTTTACGGTGGGAACTACACATGCGGAGATAATCCGTTCACCCACACCGCATCTCACAAAGACTTGGTGGTTGGAACCAAAAATCTCCAATTTGGACTCCAGACCAAAAGACAGATTTCCACCGGTCTGATGTCCATTGCTCATGTTTCTTGACCCAAGTAGTGGTTAGTAGTGGTTTCTTTGCAGCAATTCGACCATGAAGGCCTGATTCACACAGTCCCCTCTGAACAGTTGATTTTTGGAGATGTGTCTGTGACTTGAACTCTGTGAAGCATTTATTTGGGCTCCAATTTCTGAGGCTGGTAACTCTAATGAACATCTCCTCTGCAGCAGAGGTAACTCTGGGTCTTCCATTCCTGTGGCGGTCATCATGAGATCCAGTTTCATTATAGCGCTTGATGGTTTTTGCGACTGCACTTGAAGAAACGTTCAAAGTTCTTGAAATGTTCCATATTGACTGACCTTCATATCTTAAAGTAATGATGGACTGTCGTTTTTCTTTGCGCATTTGAGCTGTTCTTGGCATAATATGGACTTGGTCTTTTACCAAATAGGGCTATCTTCTGTATACCCCCCTACCTTGTCACAACACAACTGATTGGCTCAAATGCATTAAGAAGGAAATAAATTCTACAAATTAACTTTCAACAAGGCACACCTGTTAATTGAAATGCATTCCAGGTGACTACCTCATGAAGCTGGTTGAGAGAATGCCAAGAGTGTGCAAAGCTGTCATCAAGGCATAGGGTGGCTATTTGAATAATCTCAAATTTATAATATATTTTGATTTGTTTAACACTTTTTTTGGTTACTACATGATTCCATAAGTGTTATTTCATAGTTTTGATGTCTTCACTATTATTCTACAATGTAGAAAATAGTAAAAATAAAGAAAAACCCTTGAATGAGTAGATGTTCTAAAACTTTTGACCGGTAGTGTACATGTCTACTTTAGATATCGAAGAATCTTGTGGATAGGCTACAATGTTTTTGAATAACTATTGAACTGTATAGGAAGACCGTAACAGTAGTCTCCCTCATGTACCGAAACATTATCCAAAAGCATTGAAACACCTTCTGCTTTCTTCCTCGGATTCCCCTCTCCGGTCCTCTATCTGATCACCTTCTGCAGGAGACAGGCCTCTGTCTGTTAGACTTTCTGCTCCACTCCGTCATCATAACCTTTTTCTTTTCAGAATTATCTGGTCTGAGTTGTGAAGATTAGAAGTACCAAAACAAAAGGATCCTCAACAACAACTCTGCTTTCTTTCTCATGGATAGAAGGAAAACCAACTGACGCCTTTTCATGCACCAAACGAACACTCGGAATCAGCTTTTTTCATGAACATGAAGAGACCCAACATCATTACATTATTGCTCTCAAAACAATGTCAGATGGTGTTATTTTCAGCTGGAATGGAGCACGGTGTGATTTTCACACACCACCCCTGAAAACTGAGAGTGTGTGAGCACAGGGTGCTCAAGTCACCTTATTTACTAACCAGAGAGAGAGAGAGTGGGAGAGAGAGAGAAACAGAGAGAGAGCGAGAGCGAGAGAGAGGAACCGAGAGCAACAGAGAGAGTGTGAGAGAGAGAAACAGAAAGAGAGTGAGAACGAGAGAGTGTGAGAGAGACAGACAGACAGAGAGAGAGAGAGAGAGAGAGAGAGAGAGAGAGAGAGAGAGAGAGAGAGAGAGAGCAGAGAGAGAGAGAGAGATAGAGAGAGAGAGAAAAAAGAGAAACAGAAAGGGGTGACTGTTGTTTCTGCCACTGCTTCTGATTATCCAGCAGACTCTCTGTCCTTGCATTAATTATTGACAACGTTGCTGCAAACTTAGTGAAATGGTAAATCAAAGCCCGCTCGGCCAGATGACTTTGTCATGCAAAGTAGAAAGCCTCATGCTGTCTCATTGATTTACCAAATTAATACAAAGTTAATTACAGTCTTTAATGATTGTTTTCATCTCATTTGATAGAATGACATTCAATGTTTGACTTTGTCAGCATCTTCATCGGCTTGTTGCAGCCTGCAGTTGTTGGACACGACTGTTGATATCAGCAAGAACAATCCATTTCTCTGACCTGTAAAAAAGATAAACTCTGTTTAGCAGTCGTCTTGACATTTAACAAATAATTGGCATAGCTGTGGAAAAATAAGTAGATTGAATTTCTATATCCCCATCTTAAATCTGCTTAAGATTCAATTATTAAAGAATTAGTGCATTTGATTTTAGCTGCAGTGCTTCCCGTCATCCCTTCTCTTTTACATTTTAAAGCTGAACCATTAAACCTTACTATTTTCTATTTATTTATTTATTGCATTTTCATATGTGAAAATCACGTTTTCACATGTGAAATGGCTATTTTCACATTGAGCTTAAATTTCACATGTGAAACCATATTTTCACATGTATAAAGTTTAGAGTTACGCCACCTTTTCACCTCATATATGGAATTGCAAGTTCACATGTGAAAAACATTAACATGTGACAATCACATTTGCAGTTTCACATGTAAGAAAAGTCCACATGTGTAAATCTCACTTGCAAGTTCACATGAGGGGGTGAAATGGTGTTATTCTCTTCACATGTGAAAAGGTGGTGTGAATCTATTGCAGTAGCAATGTTTCCACATGTGGAATTGCAATGGTTGTAATACCATTCTGTTAAATTAAAAGGTTACTTAGCCTAACTGAGTATAATAATTTAAAGTGTGTTAAAAATAATTGTTTCTTATTTCTGTGCCATCCAATCCACTATTATTGTATTCCTCCCATGGTGTTCAATTGAGATACATTTATACGCGCTTCCACTAGGTAGAGGCATTCGGAGTGTTATTACTGCAGGCGCGCGCCTTTCTTTTTCGTACATTGGTCCGTGACGTGAACAGAACAGAGAAGCTAGCTCTCCCTGTCTCCTTTTTTTTTATTATCCTGTTTTCCGATTTGTACGCATCGTTATGTTTTCAGAATCTAGAGATAACGTGTTTAAATAAACTGTGTTGAGTTTTCTGGTAATTTTGAGAGAGTGCTAAATGAGTGAGATTGTCCCATTTATTTGAGAGTATCCAAGCTAAGTAGCTAGCTAGCTAACTCACTTTTGTATGCAAAGTCAATGAGAAGATTTATAACAGAAATAAAAGATCATCCAATTTTTTTTTTTTTTCCGTTATAAATGTTTTGGCTCTTAAATTATTACATTTTCTTTTACAAACAAGGGCTCATATTGAGTGTATTTGCATGTGTACATATGAACCATGCTAATGATATGTATTTTAGAAGGTATTTTTTTATGACATTTGTATTTAATGGTCTTATGATAACCGCTAGCTAGCTTAGTGATAGGCGATAGCTAGCCTTCCATAGCTAGCTATTTTTTGCTTCTGTTATTGTTAGCTGTCCATTGTTTTTTATTAAATGTAATAGACACACCTAAAAGGGAATTTTATGTATTTGAAAATGTGTGAATGTGCTTGCTTTTGGAATGATTGAGATGATTTTGAATAAGGGCTGTCAGAGCTAACTTTTTGTAATTTTGTGCAACAATTTTTTTAAATTGCATTGTTGATCGCATTTGATTAATTGATCGCATTGATTAATCGCAATGTGGAAAGCATTGAAAATATACTCAAAACAGCCAAAGTGCATAAACTATAGACCTAAAAACAACAATGCGATTTCAAAAAAGGTTAAAAACAGCAGGACTCCTGCTCTGCTCTTTTTTGAGGAGGGGGTCAAAATATGGGCACCCCTTCACGAGATACTTTGATTCTAGTCTTAAGCCCAGGTGTCTGTGTGCACGTGTATGACGAGTACTGAGGATACGAAGAGGCAGGACGCAGACACGGGAATCAACAATGTAAAGGTTTACTTAACACTGAGCAAGAGGACAACAAAGAGCGAGTACACGACAAGACGACAAGACATCGTTTCGAACACGGTCCGAGAGTCCATAATGCCGGAAGACCTGTTGGAACAGGACCTCAGCGACCTGGAGAGCAGAAGGAAGACCAGTTAGTGGCAAAAAACGGCATGATTTGGAGAACCGATCTACGACCACCAGGACTGTGGTGAAGCCGTCAGAACGTGGGAGGTTGGTGACAAAGTCTATGGACAGGTGTGACCAAGGTCGCTGAGGCACTGGGAGAGGAACTAGTTTGGCTGCTGGGGCATTCCGAGGTGTCTTCGTTTGGGCAAATACAGAACAGGAGTTGATATAGCGGGAGACATCAGTAGCCAAGGTGGGCCACCAGTATTTTTGTGAGAGAGAATGTAGGGTGCGCGTAATACCGGAGTGTCCTGCCATAAGGGTGGTGTGCACCCAGATCAGCAGGTGGTCAGGGACCCTGGTGGGTATATACATGCGCCATGGAGGGTCGTTGTCAGGTGCTGGGTCCTCCTGAGCCGCCAGGCGGATGTCTTCGTCCACATCCCAAACGACAGGTGCCACGATGAGAGACGGAGGCAGGATAGGACCCCCCAGATCCTTCCTTTCTTCAGTATGGTGCATCCTGGAGAGTGCGTCGGCTTCCACATTCTGGGATCCTGGGCGGTAGGACAGAATCAACTGAAAGCGAGTAAGAAATTGGGCCCACCTGGCTTGACGAGAGTTCATCCGTTTCGCTGCCCGTATGTGTTCCAAATTTCGGTGATCAGTGAGAATCCTGAACGGATGGACTGCGCCCTCCAGCCAGTGTCTCCATTTCTCCAGAGCGAGGACCACCGCCAACAGCTCCCTGTCTCCAACTCCATAGTTTCTCTCTGCAGGGGTAAGCTTTTTCGAGAAAAAGGCACAGGGATACATTTTCTCTGGCTTACCTTGCCGCAGGGAGAGGACCCCACCCACACCCTCCTCAGATGCGTCCACCTCCAGGATGAAAGGACAAGCTGGATCTGGGTGTTTTAGGGGGGGGCGCTGTGGTGAACCTCTCCTTCAGCCTCTTAAAGGCAGCGTCAGCCTCAGGGTTCCAGGCCAGCTTCTGAGGCCCCCCCTAAGGAGAGAGGTGAGTGGGGCGGCTATGGAGCTGAAGGACCTGATGAAACGCCGGTAGAAATTTGCGAAGCCCAGGAAGCTCTGTAGGCCCTTGATGGTGGTGGGAATTGGCCATGACCTGACGGCGTCCGTCTTCACTCTTTCCATGAACGTGAGGACTGATCCTTTATTCCAGAAAGGAGATGGCCTGTTGGTGGAATTCGCATTTCTCCCCCTTCACCAACAGGCTGTGTTCACGGAGGCGGAGTAGGACCGCTCTGACGTGCTCCTCGAACGTAGCCGAGTAGATCAGGATATTGTCGATGTACACCACCACCTGTCTACTCAGCATGTCTCGGAACATGTCATTGACGAAGGACTGGAACACGGAAGGTGCGTTGGCGAGGCCGTTAGGCATGACACATTATTCATAGTGGCCTGAGGTAGTGCTGAATGCCGTCTTCCACTCGTCTTCTTCCCAGATTCAGATCAGGTTGTAGGCACTCCTCAGGTCCAACTTGGTAAAGTACTGGGCCCCTCGTAGCTGCTCGATGGCCAACGGAACCAGAGGGAGGGAGTACCGGTACTTGGTGGTGACTGCGTTCAGCCCCCAGTAGTCAATGCACGGTCTCAGTCCTCCGTCTTTTTTGGCCACGAAGAAGAAGCTGGCGAAGGCAGGAGAGGTAGAGAATCTGATGAACCCCTGTTTCAGGGTCTCCGCCACATACTTTTCCGTGGCCTCAGTCTCCGCTATGGAAAGGGAGTAAATGCGACTCTTCGGGGGGTGTTGTCCCTACAGCAGGTCAATGTCGCAGTCCCAGGGCCTGTGAGGAGGGAGACACTTAGCCTTGGAGGCAGAGAAGACATCGGAGAGATCTGCGTACTCACGTGGAATGTTGGGCTGGAGTGCGGCCTCCGGGCTCTCCACTGACGTGGAACAACAAACCACTGGCAGGCAGGTTCTCCGGCATGAGGGGGACCAGGCTGTGATCCTCTTGGTGATCCAATTGATGGTGGGATTGTGTAGTCTGAGCTAGGTCAATCCCAAGACGATCCGGTGAAGGGGTGACGTGACGATGTGGAATGACAGCTCCTCGTAGTGCTCTGGTAGTGTGGGAATGGTGATGGTGATGGGGAGAGTGACGTGCATAATGGTGCCTGATCCAAGTGGTTTATTATCCAGCGAGGTGACGTGTAGTGGAGAAGGCAGTGGCATGGTGGGCAACCCCCATTCAGAGACCAGCTCACTATCTATAAGGTTCCCCGCTGATCCGGAATCTATCATTGCCGTGGAAAGCAAAGAGAAGGAAGAACCATTAGCCGTTAGGGGAACTAAAAACAATGGTTTGGTGACAGGTGATGACGGAACACTCACGGAGCGGCAACGGGAGTAATACCGCCTAGATAGAGAGCCGCCAGGAGATCTATGGTCCGTGGTGGTGTAGGGGGTGCTGCCCACCTCGATGGGTGAGGACTCAGAGGCAGGGCGGCTTCCATAGCTCAGATGGGGTGAGCGTCAAGGCTCCAGGAGCTGTTGGGAATGCTGTCCAAGACGAATGGACGTGGCGATGAGGGTATCAAGTTCCATCTCGTCGTCCCAACATGCGAGTTCCTTCATGGTGTCCTCCCGTAAGCCTCTCCTGAAGGCCGTGCGCAGAGCACGCTCATTCCAGCCGCCACCGTGCGAAATCTCAGGGCGAACTCGCAGGCGGCCCTCTTCCTGTTGTAGCCAGGGTGGACGCTCACCCCCGTCCTTTCCCTCCGTGGGATGATCGAACACCGCCCTGAACCGAGCGAGGAAGGTGGAGTAGGGAAGCGCCGCGGCCTCACCTCCTTCCCAGACTGCCGTGGCCCAATCCACCGCCTTTCCCTTCTGTAGCGAAATCACCAGCGCTATCCTGGGTTGGTCCGATGGAGATGCCCCACACTGACGTGCCACATTCAGTGAAACCTGTAGCAGGAAGCTGTTTTCCCGTCATAGCGCTCCGGCAGGGCGAGGGGTCCCTCAGAAGTTGGTGAAAGCCCGGGAGAAGGTGGACTGGGTACACTCGCCGCTCCCTGAGGTGGAACCGGAGCGATGGTCAGTTTATGCAGCATTTGGAGCACTTCCTGCATTGCGGCGTTCAGCTGAGCAATCTGCTGCTGGTGCTGGTCAAGGCGCTGGGAAACTCCAGGAGGATTACCTGCTGCATCCATCTTCGTGATTGGTGTGGGATTCTGTGACGAGTACTGAGGATACGAAGAGGCAGGATGCAGACGCAGGAATCAACAATGTAAAGGTTTACTTAACACTGAGCAAGAGAACAACAAAGAGCGAGTACATGACATGACACTAACAATCACACACAACACAACACTGAACAGTCCAGGGCTATATAGGGGTGGCGATGAGATGATGAGGTGCAGGTGCGCTGGACGGGATTAGGGTGCGTTGGGTTTCCATTCCGGTGTTGCCAAGGTGGTGCGCTCAGACCAGTGACTCAGTAGACCGGCGAATCAGAGCGCCGGAGGGGAGCAATGGGAGGAGACGTGACAACGTGTGCGTATATGTGTGTATGACTGTGTGTGTATGAGCAGTGTGTCATAGTACTGTTGGGCTCCATGGTGCGTACAGCATGGTAAATGATGCTCCTGCATTTCCCCCCCGAACAATTTAGAAAATAATAGATTCACAACCTCACAACCATTTCCAGGACAATCAGAGTAATGAGCGACCTGCAGCAGCAGTAATGGTCTGCAATTACTCACAGGGCACAGCGATGACACGTTCCTGCCCCACTCCTGGCTGAATAATACACCACATCATATTTTATTAATTATAGCCAATGCAGAGAGGGCTGCAATTACTGATTACACCTTAGATCAGATCACCCAGCCATGTCTGCGTGCCTCCACCTGTCCGTGGTATCACCCAGCCATGCCTGGCTGCCTCCACCTGTTCCTGGTATCACCCACTCATGTCTGCCTGCCTTCACATATCCCTGGTATCACCCAGCCATGCCTGGCTGCCTCCACCTGTCCCTGGTGTCACCCAGCCATGCCTGCCTGCCTCTGGTATCAACCAGCCATGTATGCCTGCCTCCACCTGTCCCTGGTATCACCCAGCCATGTCTGCCTGCCTCCACATATCCCTGGTATCACCCATCCATGTCTGCCTGCCTCCATTTGTCCACGGTGTCACCCATCCATGTCTGCCTGCCTGCCTCCACTTGTCCCCCAGTGCCTTGGTTGGCCAGTGTGTCACTAATGCTCTGTCACTGAGGTAGAGCTAACCCAAATGTACTGTCGTCTCTCATGTAATTTTTTTACATTTTAGTCATTTAGCAGACTTACAGTTAGTGAGTTCATAAACTTTTCATACTGGGCCCCCGTGGGAATCAAACCCACAACCCTGGAGTTGCAAGCGCCATGCTCTACCAACTGAGCTACAGGAGGCCCGTACATGTACATGATCAAAGCCAAGAAAACATGGTTGGACTTTAACATATTGGTGGATTAGTAAAGCCAAGAAAACATGATTGACCATTAACATATTGGTGGGTCAGTAAAGCCAAGAAAACATGGTTTGTCATTACTATATTGGTGGATTAGTAAAAGCAAGAAAACATTGTTGACCTTTAACATATTGGTGGATTATTAAAGCCAAGAAAACATGGTTGACCTTTAACATATTGGTGGATTATTAAAGCCAAGAAAACATTGTTGACCTTTAACATATTGGTGGATTAGTAAAGCCAAGAAAACATGGTTTGTGATTAAAATATTAATGGATTAGTAAAGGCAAGAAAAATGGTTACCTTTAACATTTTGGTGGATTAGTAATGGTTGAGTAGTTAATAGGAAGACTTATGTAAATAAATAATGTGATGTGTGTGATAGAAGGAGTCAGGCACAGGAGAGTAATACGCATCCAAAGAGTTTATTCAAAACTCAGGCACAGGGGAAATATCTACCCTGGCAACAACAAGGTAAGGGTAGCTCAACCGAGCTACACACAACTCACTAAAAAACAATCACCGACACAGACAAGAAAGCAGAGGGAACACTTATACAATTACTAATTGGGGATAAGGACCAGGTGTGTGTGTGATAATTAGACAAGACAAGTGGAGTGATGATAAATGGATCGGCAGCTGCTAGAAAGCCGGTGACGACAAATGCTGAAACCCGCCCAACAAAGGAGGGGAGACAGCCTCGGCGGAAGTCGTGACAGTACCCCCCCCCCCCCCTTGACGCGCGGCTCCAGCAGCACGCTGATCCCGGCCTCATGGACGGCCAGGAGGACGCGGAGCAGGGCGAGCCGGATGGCGACGATGGAAATCCCGTAACATGGAGGGATCGAGGATATCCCTCACCGGGACCCAGCACCATTCCTCCGGACCATACCCCTCCCACTCCACAAGGTACTGAAGGCCCCCCACCCGATGCCTCGAATCCAGGATGGAACGGACCGAGTACGCCGGGGCCCCCTCGATGTCCAGAGGAGGTGGAAGGACCTCCCGCACCTCAGACTCCTGGAGCGGACAAGCTACCACCGGCCTGAGGAGAGACACATGAAATGAGGGGTTAATACGGTAATCAGAGGGAAGTAATAACCTATATGTGACCTCGTTGACTCTCCTCAGGACTTTGAACGGCCCCACAAACCACGGGCTCAGCTTCCGGCAGGGCAGGCGGAGGGGCAGATTCCGGGTCAAGAGCCAGACCTGATCCCCCGGTACAAAGACGGGGGCCTCACTGCGGTGGCGGTCAGCGTTGGCGGTCAGCGTTGGCCTTCTGACGACGCACAGCGTGTTGGAGGTGAACGTGGGCAGCATCCCACGTCTCCTCCGCATGCCGAAACCAGTCATCCACTTCAGGAGCCTCAGTCTGGCTCTGGTGCCACGGTGCCAGAACCGGTTGGTAACCTAGAACACACTGGAAAGGCGTTAGGTTAGTGGATGAGTGGCGGAGAGAGTTCTGGGCATATTCTGCCCATGGCAAGAACACCAACCACTCCCCCGGCTGGTCCTGGCAGTAGGACCGCAGGAACCTACCCACGTCCTGATTTACCCGTTCTACCTGCCCATTACTCTCGGGGTGGAACCCAGAGGTCAGGCTGACCGAGACCCCCAGACGTTCCATGAACGCCTTCCAGACCTTGGACGTGAACTGGGGACCTCGGTCAGACACTATATCCTCTGGTACCCCGTAGTGCCGGAAGACGTGAGTAAACAGGCACTCCGCAGTCTGCAGGGCCATGGGGATACCAGGCAGAGGAAGGAGGCGGCAGGACTTTGAGAAGCGGAGCACAACGACCAGGATGGTGGTGTTACCTTGGGAGAGGGGAAGTTCAGTCAGAAAATCAATGCTAAGGTGAGACCATGGTCGTTGTGGAATTGGTAACATTTGTAGCTTACCCGCTGGGAGGTGCCTAGGTGCCTTACTCTGGGCACACAACGAGCAGGTTGTGCCATTTGCTATCATAAGTTGAATGCACCAATTTGTAAGTCGCTCTTGATAAGAGCGTCTGCTAAATGATGTAAATGTAAATGTAAATGAGACGTACACCCTCACATCCTTAGCCAAGGTAGGCCACCAGTATTTTCCGCTCAGGCAGCGCACTGTACGACCGATACCTGGGTAACGTGTGTGCCCAGAAGTGTGTACCGTTTCCGCCTGTGACAGGGGTATGTATGACTCCTGGGAGGTACAGCGTCTACCCTGAGGTTTATCGTGCAATCCCCCGCCCTGTGAGGTGGTAACTTAGTCGCCTGCGTTTTAGAGAACGCTTGCGCCAGATCACGGTATTCGGGGGGAATGCGCACGGTGGAGGTACTATCTGGACTTTCCACCGTGGTTGCACCAACGGAAACATCTAGGCACCTACCCTGACACTCACGCAACACCCCGTGAGAGCCCTCTGCGGCCAAGAGAAGGTGGGGTTGTGGAGTGCTAACCAAGGGATACCTAATACCACAGGGAAAGCAGGAGATTCAATAATTGAAAAAATCACCTGCTCAAAATGAATCTTCCACGGTGACTGGTATAGTGACTTCCGTAACAAATCAGGACCCTAATGGTCGACTATCGAGTGCTCTGAGGGGACGTGGAATGGAGAGGGGAACCAATGAAATGCCTTGACGGCGTGCGAATGCCCTATCCATAAAGTTCCTAGCAGCGCCTGAATCGACTAGCGCCTTACACTGGGGAACTACCATGTGATCGGGAAAGTGAATAGGTAGGGTACAGTGCGCAACAGAGGGCTCTGATCAAGTGTGGTTGTTCGATACCTGGGGTGATGCGTGAGTGGCCTGCCTGCCGCCTCCAGGTCCAAATTAACGTTGATTACGACGTGTGGTGGATTGTCCCTTCGTGTCACCAGAGTGGCACTGTCGCTGTCCTCCTCCGCTCTCTCGGCCGGCGGCTCCACCCAGCTCCATCGGCTCGAGGTCCGAATCTTCCGGGGTGGAAACGGGCAGACCCCTACCAGGACGTCCTCTGGCTCCCAGCAGGTTGTCCAATCAAATGGCCATGTCCACTAGTTTATCGAAGGACAACATGGTGTCCTGGCAGGCTAGCTCTCGATGGACGTCCTCCCGCAGATGGCACCAGAAATGGTCGATCAGGGCCCGCTCGTTGCACCTGGACCCCGCTGCCAGCGTCCAGAACTCCAACGCGAAATCCTGCGCGGTCCTCGTCCCCTGCCTCAGGTGGACCAGTCGCTCACCCGCCTCTCGACCCTCGGGCGGGTGGTGGAATCCAGTCCGAAAGAGGAAGCGAACTCCCTGTAGTCCTCCATCACGGCTCCTCCTTCGTTCCACACCGCGTTGGCCCACTCCAGGGCTTTCCCACAGAGGCAGGAAACGAGGACGGACACCTTCTCCCGCTCCGATGGTGCTGGCCTGATGCTGGCAAAGTAAAGCTCCAATTGGAGGAGGAAACCCTGGCACAGCGCCACTGTCCCCTCAAACGCCCGTGGTCGGGATATTTGGATCCCTCCTGGTGCTGGGGTGTAGGTGGCTGGATCCGGTTGGCCAGCTGGCCTCGACAAATCGGGTCTGCTCCTCTCCAGGCATTGGACGACCTGAAGAACCCGATCCATCACTTCCCCCAAGCTGGCCAGCATCATGGAGTGCTCCTGGACCCGTGCCACGACTCCAGGTATGTGTTCTTCTCCCGCTGACTCCATAGCGGGTGGGTGATTCTGTGATGCGTGTGATAGAAGGAGTCAGGTGCAGGAGAGTAATACGCATCCAAAGAGTTTATTCCGTCGATAAACAGTTGCGCAAGCATGCGACAACAAAACTCAGGCACAGGGGAAAATATCTACCCTGGCAACACACAGCTCACTACAAACAATCACCCACACAGACAAGGAAGCAGATGGAACACTTATACAATGACTAATTGGGGATAAGGACCAGGTGTGTGTGATAATTAGACAAGACAAGTGGAGTGATGATAAATGGATCGGCAGCAGCTAGTAAGCCGGTGACGCCGAAAGACGAAACCTGCCCGAACAAGGAGGGGAAGCAGCCTCGGCGGAAGTCGTGACAAATAATTACTGTTGTGGAAGTTCAAAATGGATACGTGCCTTGCGCAAGGACACATTCACAGATTTTTTTCAACTAGTCTGCCTTTCAGTTACTGGCCCAACGCTCTTAACCACTAGGCTACATGCAACTCTCTACGCATGACCTAATGATCTCAGTGAAACAAGAGCAACTGAAAAGGCCCCAAAAATGGTCTGACTCAACACATTACAGGAGAAGCAGCAGGCTATGGGCCAGAAGCCCAGGGACCAAAGATTAACCTGTAGAAGTAAGGTTTTACAGATTTACGGCCCTGGCCACATCAGCAGGCCTGCGATGCGAGCGCTCCCGATTATGGGATGTTTATTATGTGTGGAGCTGAGTGTGCCCTTGTGGGCCTGGTCCTCTCGGGTGTGGAGATTGCTTTTCATGTGTCATTAATCCAAGCCGTCATCGCTGGCATGGCAGAGCTGTAATCCAGCTGGTTCCAGTGACGGACTTACCATTAGGCAGAATGTCTGCTTTTTAGCCAGAATGTCTGCTTTCAGAGAAAGAAAGAAGATTACATTTTAAGGCATGTCTTTAGTAAAAAGACAGCTGCTGCTGATAAGACTGCCTTCGTCATCGAGGAAAGTATTCATACCCCTTGACTTATTCCACATTTTGTTGTGTTGCAGCCTGGATTCAAAATTGATTAAATAGATTTTTCTCACACCCATCTACACACAATACCCCGTAATGACAAAGTGAAAACATGTTTTTAGACATTTTTGCAAATGTATAGAAAATTAAATACAGAAATATCTCATTTACATAAGTATTCACACCCCTGAGTTAATACTTTGTTGAAGCACCTTTGGCAGCGATTACAGCTGTGAGTCTTTCTGGGTAAGTCTCGAAGAGCTTTCCACACCTGGATTGTGCAACAGTTGCACATTATTATTTTCAAAATTCTTTGAGCTCTGTCAAATTGGTTGTTGATCATTGCTAGACAACCATTTTCAGGTCTTGCCATAGATTTTCAAGTAGATTTAAGTCAGAACTGAAACTCGGCCACTCAGGAACATTCACTGTCTTCTTGGTAAGCAACTCCAGTGCATTTGGCCTTGTGTTTTAGGTTATTGCCTTGCTGAAAGGTGAATTCAAAACTAAACCATGTTTTCCTCTAGGATTTTGCCTGTGCATAGCTCCATTCCATTTTTTTTTATCCTGAAAAACTCCCTAGTCCTTAACGATTACAAGCATACACATAACATGCTGCAGCCACCACTATGCTTGAAAATATGGCCAGATATCTTGAGCTGCAGCCAAATGTATGCAGTTCCAGGGCCAGACTCTTAGGACCCCCCTTTCCCCAACAGTCAACCATGGAGTATATATATTTATATTCATGACCATATTAGTGATTGTTTAATAAATATTGGGTTTAATAAAGGGAGACCTGCAAGAATGTGGGTCAAAATTTTGGAAGCAAAAAATGAAAATGTTTTGAATGTACCTGGGAATCAATAAGACATATAAGACAAGGAGCCCCTATGTTAGGTATAAAAGTAAAATGGAGATGATAGTTGTAACCATTCAGGTAGAATAATGGGTTTGAAGGTCATCTCCTACAATGTGAAAGGTATCCATGGGGATGATATTTGTAACCATTAAGGTAAAATCATGGGTTTGAAGGTCATCTCCTACAATGTGAAAGGTATCCATGTTCCATTAAAATAAAATAAAAATCCTACAACTGAAGAACAGTGTGCAATAGCTTTTTTTTTTTTACAAGAGACGCACCTGCCAGATAGTGAGCACCTCAAGCTCAATAAAACCTGGTTCTAATCAGAAGTTTTTCTCATCACATAGTTCTGGAAGGAGAAGGGGAGTTGCTATTCTAATACACAGATCCACCCCGTTTGTTCTGCATGATATACGTAAAAGATAAGGAAGGGAGATACATATTATTGAACGGGTCGATTGCAGGAGTGAAAGTCTCAATGTTTAATGTATATGGAAATAAACCTACATTTATGAACATGTTGATTTCTGATAAAGTAAAGGGGTTGTTTTTGATGGGAGGAGATTTGAACTGCATTCTATCTGGTACTGAAGATAAAGCTCCCCTCTAGAGCACCCCTTATCCAGAACGAGCCATGCTTTAAGAAATGGCTCCATGGAACTGGGTTCAGTAGATGTGTGGAGACATTTGAACCCTAAAAGAAGAGATGTTATGTTTTCCTTCCACCCCCCATACATGCTATTCTCCTATTGATTACTTCTTTACGGCAAAAACAGAAGCATATAGAATTATAAATTGGAAGATCTTGAGCATTACTCTTTCTGATCATGGGCCGGTGTCCTCTGCGTGGGACCTGGAGAGAAATTCACACCCCACATTGTGCAGGATGAATGCTGAATTTAGACAGTTTATTCATTCTACATTTGAACTCAGGTGTTTAACCAAATGTGTCCCCTGCTGTTCTGTGGGAACGCTGTATTGTGAGGGTGTACTATTTCATATGTATCGGCAAGGGGGAAAAAACTAAGTGAAATTACGGGAAAAAAAAGAGGAAGATGACGTTGAGAGATTTTAAAACATGCATAAACAACAACAATCTGAAATTTCTAAAGCAACGCTATTATGAGAACGGTAACAGAGCAAGTTGTTTACTTTCTTTCTGGTTAAGGAAACATCTAATATAATAATATATAATAATATAATATAATTACAAGGAAACATCTACTATTAATATATATTTTTTAATCAAATGATGTTGATGTTACAAGACCCCAGGATATATCAGCAATCTTTGCATAGTTTATAAGGATTTATATTCAGATTTAGAAAAATTTATTGAGCCTGATAAACTACAAGCTTTCCTCCGAGGCATTGAACTTCCTCAGTTGGTGAGCTCAGCAGTGACAGAACTAGATAGACCTACAGTACCAGTCAAGGGTTTGGACACACCTACTCATTCAAGGTTTTTCTTTATTTTTACTATTTTCCACATTGTAATATAATAGTGAAGACATCAAAACTATGAAATAACACTTATGGAATCATGTAGTAACCAAAAAAGTGTTAAACAAATCAAAATATATTTTATATAATAAACCCTGATCAAATGGGGTTCATTACCGGTCAAATGGGGTTCATTACCGGTCAAATGGGGTTCATTACCGGTCGTCAACTGTCAGATAATGTAAGAAGATGCCTATATGTTACGTCATCTTCCCAGACTCAGGGTGGGGAAAATATGGCACTGGCTCTGGATGCGCAGAAGGCTTTTGATCAGGTATCATCGCCTTATCTGTTTCAAGTGCTGCGTGAATTTGGATTTGGACACAAGTTCATTAGATGGGTTCCAAATCCTTTATTTGACTCCCCACGCTAGAGTCAGAGTAAATGGACATTTATCTGCACCTGTCATCATTAAAAGAGTGGTCCGGCAAGGATACTGAGCGCACCCCATTTTGCCATTAGTATTATAATAATAATATGCCATTTACATTTTTAGCAGACGCTTTTATCCAAAGCGACTTTCAGTCGTGCGTGCATACATTTTTGTGTATGGGTGGTCCCGGGGATCGAACCCACTACCTTGGCGTTACAAGCGCCGTGCTCTACCAGCTGAGCTACAGAGGACCTCTTGCCCAGATTATAAGATCCAGTCCAAATATCAAAGGAGTAGAAACTGTTGAGGAAAAGCATTAGATTTCTCTGTATCCTGATGATGTATTGCTGTTTATGTCTGATGTAACTCTGTGCCATGCTTGATGAAATGTATAAAAACAGGATATAAACTTAATGTAAGTAACACTGAAGCCTACGCTATGAATTGGTTCACCCCCCGACAGTTACCCTGTCTGTCAACAAGGGAATAAAATACCTAGGTATTAATATTCCTACCTCTCTTGAGGACCTGTATAAAGTGAACTAAACCAAATTAATTGACGTGATAACCACAGATCTTAGAAGATGGATGATTTTACCTCTCACTTTATCAGGAAAGAATTAAGATTAATATTCTTCCCAGACAGCTATTCCAATATCAGACACTAACAGTTTTGGTTCCAGAATCCATATTTCAACAATTAGACTAACTCATTTCAAGGTTCCTATTGCAATGAGGGTGAATACAAAACCCTCCAACTGTCAATAATGACAAAGTGAAAACATGTTTTTAGATTGTTTTGCAAATGTATTGAAAATGAAATATCTCATTCACGTAAGTATTCACACCCCTGAGTCAATACTTTGTAGAAGCAGACCAGAAACAACCAGTGAATGCTGGAGAAAATGTGGTGAACTATTCACAAATGACCTACATATTGTCCTAGAATAATGACATTCTGGAATAATGTTTTTGACTTTGTAAACAATCTATTTAAATGCTTCCTGGAAAAGAGCCCAAAGAGTGCTATACTTGGAGTAATCCCTGAGCGCTTTCAAAATGCCTACAGTATCTATTAAATATACTTTTGTAAGCAGCAAAGTAATGTAGTACAGCACATTGGCTAAATAAAAACATTACTACCATGGAAGAGTGTAGAGTGAAATAATTGTTTTTAATGGAAAAGATTACCCATAAAATAAAACTGCAAACCGATGTATGTGAAAGAAGATGGGAATCGCTCCTTGTAAATAATATTGTGTACACAAAGCCTCAGTTGTCTCGAAGAGACCAAACTTATAATAAATTATAAATAAAACTGATTTTTGCATTTATGTATTGTTATTATTATTATTCGTTTTTATTTTATTTTTCTTCTAATTGTATTTTGGTGCTTAATTGTGTAGTTTTTACGTCACAAACACTAATTATACTCGTTGACTACACATAGCACACAGACATAGTACTGAGTTACAGTTCATATAAGGAAATCAGTCAATTGAAATACATGAATTAGACCCTAATCTATGGATTTCACATGACTGGGAACACAGATATGCATCTGCTGGTCACAGATACCTTTTTAAAAAAGGGTAGGGCCTGTGGAATGTTGTCCTACTCCTCTTCAATGGCTGTGCGAAATTGCTGGATATTGGCAGGAACTGGAACGCGCTGTCGTACACGTCGATCCAGAGCATCCTAAACATGCTCAATGGATGACATGTCTGATAAGTATGCAGGCCATGGAAGAACTGGGACATTTTCAGCTTCCAGGAATTGTGTACAGATCCTTGCAACATGGGACCGTGTATTATCATGCTGAAACATGAGGTGATGGAGGCGGATGAATGGCACGACAATGAGCCTCAGGATCTCCTCACTGTATCTATGTGCATTAAAATTGCCATCGATAGGCGTCCCGAGAGGCACAGCTGTCTAAGGCACTGCATCGCAGTGCTAGAGGCATTACTACAGACCTGGGTTAATTCCCGGGCTGTGCCACAACCGGCCATGGCCAGGAATCCCATAGGACTGCGCACAATTGGCCCAGCGTCGTCCGGGTTAGGGGAGGGTTTAGCCGGGGGGGCTTTACTTGGCTCATCGTGCCCTAGCGACTCCTTGTGGCGGGCCGGGTTTCCTCCGACACATTGGTGCGGCTGGCTTCCGGGTTAAGATGGCGGGTGTTAAGGAGCGTGGTTAGGCGGGTCATGTTTCGGAGGACACGTGACTCCGTTGGGGAGTTGCATCGAACAGACAAGATCGAAATTGGAGAGAAAAATGCCATCGATAAAATGCAATTGTTCGTTGTCCGTAGCGTATGCCTGCCCATACTATAACCCAACCGCCACCATGGGGTACTCTGTTCACAACGTTGACATCAGCAAACCACTCGCCCACATGACACCATACAAGCTGTCTGCCATCTGCCCGGTACAGTTGAAACCAGGATTAATCCGTGAAGAGCGCACTTCTCCAGCGTGCCAGTGGCCATAGAAGGTGAGCATTTGCCCACTGAAGTCGGTTACGACGCCGAACTACAGTCAGGTCAAGACCCGGGTGAGGACGACGAGCAAGCGGATGAGCTTCCCTGAGATGGTTTCTGACAGTTTGTGCAGAAATTATTTGGTTGTGCAAACCCACAGTTTCATCAGCTGTCCGTGTGGATGGTCTCAGACGATCCTGCAGGTGAAGAAGCTGGGTATGGAGGTCCTGGGCTGGCGTGGTTACACGTGGTCTGCGGTTGTGAGGCCTGTTGGACGTACTGCCAAATTCTCTAAAACAACGTTGGAGGCGGCTTATGGTAGAGAAACAAACATTCAGTTATCTGGCAACAGCTTTGGCTGACATTCTTGCACTCACCATGCCAATTGCACGCTCTCTCAAAATCTGAGACATCTGTGGCATTGTGTTGTGTGACAAAACTGCACATTTTAGAGTGGCCTTTTATTGGCCCCAGCAAAAGGTGCACCTGTGTAGTGATCATGCTGTTTAATCAGCTTCTTGACATGCCACACCTGTCAGGTGTATGGATTATAAGGAGAAATGCTCACTAACAGGGATGTAAACAAATTTGTGCACGACATTTGAGAGAAACAAGCTTTTTGTGCATATGGAACATATCTGGGATCTTTTATTTCAGCTCATGAAACATGGGACCAACACTTTACATGTTGCGTTTATAGTTTTGTTCAGTATAATTTATTTAGACATTATGGGGTATTGTTTATAGGCCAGTGACCCACCAAAATCTCAATTTAATCCATTTTAAAATTCAGGCTGTAAAACAACAAAATGTGGAAAAAGTCAAGGGGTGTGAATACTTTCTGAAGGCACTGTATGTGTAGCCCACGTATCTGATTCTGTCTGGACAAAAACGGTATGACATGTCAACCTGGGGCTTCCAAATCAGTAAGTCCGCCCCTGGTTGATTCGATAATGAAGTGTTGCCTAGACAGGGGGTGTTACAGCATCAGTAAAGCACTTGTTCACTGTCTTGACAAAGCAAATAAAACCAAGCTTGTGATTAAACATAATTTCAGAGCAGATATATTATCGGTATTATCAGTGTTACAATTTGAAAACACGTTTAGAGATTATATAGTCAAATAGTTCCAGTGTGCTCAGGCTCACATTAAATCCTATTGACTATTCTCATATGTGTGGTGGTCATGGAAACAGGGCTCTTATGCTGATTTGTTTTTTAATAATGTCTCAGTGGGCCTTTAATATGCCTGTTTTATGATTCTGATGTTTATCTCTGTTGGGATCTGTAGGGTGTCTAGCATATATTCGATACTTCAGAACGTTTTAATCTATAGTTACTTTGATGAAGATTTGTGTAAGCACAGTGAAGTATTTTTTTAGCAGAAACGAGACAGAAATGTGTAGCTCGGTTTGTGACGCATCAAAAGGGTGCACCAAGTTACCTTCATGTTTTTTATTGTCTTGTGCACTTTGATTAAATAGCAGAGAGCACTGATTTGAGATTACAGGCTCTGGCACAGCAGTATTAGCATTTTGGGAATTGAAAAGCCCTGCATGTTTATGAGACTATTCTGCATATTTGATGCTATTTCCTCTGAAACTATTCGATATGGAGCTCATAGTCTATCTCTAAAAGCCACTCTGAGTAATGAAAGGCTTGCAGCTTGCCAGAACAGCCAGCCAGGCAAACAGCTCCTCTGCTCTGATGCTGCTGCTGTCAAATACTTGCTGGTCCGGCAAATATGAATCTCCAAAAGTATGATTCAGCTCTTCTCCTCTGATTAAAGGAGGACTCCTGGACTGGACGAGTGGCAGGCCAGGACCTCTCTGCTAACTGCAGCCTCAACACTACAGGAGATGGCTTGTTGAGTGTTCAGGTTTCCCTGTTTCACTGTAGTCCGATAATGCTGTCTGCATTTATCCATGTACCAAATACACTGTTGCATTTTAATATTTATGAGCCTTATTTTGATGATGTTTAACATTTTCAGTGCTACAGTTTTAAGACTTGCCTAACGCTCTCTGTTATGTCCTCTCATTGAGACCTCCTCTTGCAAATCTTGCAGTGCTTTTGAGGGTGGATGGGATATAATAATTACAATAGTCCTGAACACCCCAATGGGATGATTCTCTCCTTCTTAGGGCATATTGTGTCTCTGAACACTATATAGACACCCTATTTCTCCGTTATTGTATTTGCGATCAAAAGTAGATCATTGCCAGACGGGGAGAGGACAAGGATATGGCAGCACACTGAAAAAACAGCTAAATACAGTCATCAATGTCAAGCGAGTGAGTCACTGCACACGTAGTGGAGTGACTCAGAGACAAGGTGCCCTGCATGTCCCCCAGAGTGACTCAGAGACAAGGTGCCCTGCATGTCCCCCAGAGTGACTCAGAGACAAGGTGCCCTGCATGTCCCCCAGAGTGACTCAGAGACAAGGTGCCCTGCATGTCCCCCAGAGTGACTCAGAGACAAGGTGCCCTGCATGTCCCCCAGAGTGACTCAGAGACAAGGTGCCCTGCATGTCCCCCAGAGTGACTCAGAGACAAGGTGCCCTGCATGTCCCCCAGAGTGACTCAGAGACAAGGTGCCCTGCATGTCCCCCAGAGGACTTCCTGCCTGCGTGGTGGCTGAGCTCAACAGTTGTTATCAAAGGCACAATTAGCTTTGGCACACATCCCTTCTAATTGAGGAAAGGACGTCCATGCTGCTGTAAACGGCAGGCTAAATGTACACTAACTGTAACGGCGATAAAACTGAAGATCGTGATCATAAATTCTTAATTTGTACACTAATGAAAATAGCCTGATCAGCAGTTTCTCACAACAAATTGCTCGGAGGATTTAGAGAAAACTTCCTTAAACAGCTGGGCTGTTGTTGCCAAGCTGCACATCTCGGTCTGTGTTTAATGAGACTCTTACGCGTTTGTGTCTCCCATTAAAAGTTTTAGTGTCACATGCTTGCCCAATAAACTCAGTTAGTTTAGATTGTGTTAACCTCAACAGAAACATATAGAATAATATAAGATATTTGAAAACCATGCAGATAACCATGGTATTGGGATAGTTAATACCTTTAAAAGTCTAAGCCATTTGGGGAGGTCAACTAAGATAAAATTGGCCTTTACTACTACAGCCTATAGAAACACATTGAATAAAACATCCATAAATGGCGAAAAAAAAAAAAAAAGACATTCTTTATGACAGTCATAAAAGAAGTCATAAGGAATAAGGTTTTGAAGGGTCTGTCCTATATCTACGAGATATAAGAAAGCTCCGGAAATATTTGTGTTTTTTTTACACATATTTAACCTTTTTTTGGGGGTAGGCATAAAACTACCTCCATACTTCCATTAATTGTTTTAATAGGTACCAGTTACCTTCAGACGAGTCCTGTGACACTTGTGTGGGTTGTAGAGCAAAACGGAGAGCATCATCGTATTCGTGAGAGTCTCCGCTTTCCACAATGAGGTCATATTAGTTTACGGCCCAAACGGTTCGTGACCCATTTTGGGGACGTCTCCTGGTCTGACAAACAGCGCTGTAGCACAGCCACTTTCCAACACTGATGCAGAATGGCGACATAGGCTTGAGACGCAGCCAATGCAAAAAAAACAAAATACTGACGGATTTTGATGGATATTTTTTTATTTATTGTGTTCATTAGATTGACGCACGTCAATAGACTCTTAAGTCTTAAAGACAAGGCAAGCTAGATTGACTTCACTGTTGATGTCTACAGCCAGAGACTGACTTTCCTCTCAGCAGCCGCATGTTGTTCCTGCTTCATTACAGATTGACAGATCAAACAGCGAAAGGGAAAATGCCAGCTCAGATACTTTGCCGTGTTATCTTTTCGATTGATACCTGTAAGGCTTGTTTAAAGGTTTCTGCCAGGGAAAGCCTGATTTATCAGAACAACCTGGAGAAAGGTCATCTGTCCTTATTTGGGGCGAGCTGCTGACAGATAAGTTATGCTGCAGGGAGGAGAGTGGAGGCTTGTCGTTGCTAGGGTTGGGGCTGGTGCTGCCTGTGTTATGGATTCAGTGATTTAGCGCCTGGGACGATGTGAGTACAGGTACAGTGTCACCTTCACACTGCCTGCTCTCATTTTCACTGCAGGCCCAGGGCAGGGCTCAGCTCTGGTGCCAGGTGATTGGTTCAGCCCTGTGATGTCACTGTGCCAGCCTACAGAGCACCCATTGCTGTGCTGGGTACGGACTTCAGAGACCCCTATTCCAGTGTGGGGTCGATCCCTGACGAGTGATGCTCAAGCATGTTGACAGTGACTGGCAGATATGTGGAGGCACTGTCAGGGCCCCTTGCAGAGGCTTTTGACAGTGCTTTTAGTGGCTCTGACTAGAATCTCAGATTCTACTTTATTATGCACAGACCACCCCTCCATGACCACCCCTCCACGACCAAATGTAATTCACCATGTTCTCTCCTCAAAATCTCCATGGCATTTTGGAGACATCCCATCCTGTCTCTTCGTCATGTACAAGACTGGATGCGAGGGAGGCTAGAATGATCTCACTGAACAGATTGCAGCCCAGATTGCTTCTTAGACTCCTATGTTTATAAATAGATGTTTGTCTGTGTTCCTGGTTTCATTTGCAAGATCATTTCTGATATTTGATTAACAGTAGTGTGCTGTATCTAAAGGATATGCACATATTTGCATCCTTTTAGTTTTAGTGAAGACTCCATAGTTTTTCACCACTCGACTTTCCGGAAGAAGTTAACACCTAACTGATGCTTTAAATTTAAAGGTTTTCTCTCCAGACATTTCTCTCATATCTTCAGAATGTCTCTTCCCTTCATCATTCATCGTACTGTTTAGAAGTGACAGTATGAGAGAGAAGAGATTGGTACCATATAGATATCATTTTGCATGTCCTAAGTTCTTCTGACTAAAGTAAGTCGCTCTGGATAAGAGCGTCTGCTAAATGACGTAAATGTAAATGTAAATGTAAAGTATAATTTCCCTATATTGCATTATAATGGCCCTATATTGCAGTATAATGCCCCTATATTGCAGTATAATTGCCCTATATTGCAGTATATGAGCCCTATATTACAGTATACTTGCCCTATATTACATTTTTTTAAACATTTTTTGCGGGGTAGGTATAAATATTGCAGTATAATGGCCCCATACTGCAGTATTCCCCTATATTGCAGTATAATGGCCCTATATTGCAGTATTATTGCCCTATATTGCAATATAATGGCCCCATATTGTAGTATAATGGCCCTATATTGCAGTATTATTGCCCTATATTGCAATATAATGGCCCCATATTGTAGTATAATGGCCCTATATTGCAGTATTATTGCCCTATATTGCAATATAATGGCCCCATATTGTAGTATAATGGCCCTATATTGCAGTATTATTGCCCTATATTGCAATATAATGGCCCTATATTGCAATATAATTACCCTATATTGTAGTATAATAGCCCTATATTGCAGTATAATGGCCCTATATTGCAGTATAATGGCCCTATATTGCAGTATAAAAGCCCTATATTGCAGTATAATGGCCCTATATTGCAGTATAATGGCCCTATATTGCAGTATAATGGCCCTATATTGTAGTATAATGGCCCTATATTGTAGTATAATGGCCCTATATTGTAGTATAATGACCCTATATTGCAGTATAAATCAGCTCCCTGTCACGATCGTCGTATGGAGTAGACCAAGGCGCAGCGTGATGAACGAACATATTGAATCTTTATTATCTATAGTGATCATATACACAACAAAACAACAAAACAAAACGTGCAGTCCTACGGTTTAATATAACCAACAAGGAAACAAACCAAAACGGAAACAAGATCCCACAAACACAAAGGGAAAACAGACAGTTTAAATATGGCTCCCAATCAGAGACAACCAACAACAGCTGACACTCTTTGCCTCTGATTGGGAGCCACTCAGGCCAACATAGAAATAGCACAACTAGAACTCCCGACATAGAAACACCACACATAGAATGAACACACCCTGGCTCAAAATATAGAGTCCCAGAGCCAGGGTGTGACAGTACTCCCCCCTAAAGGCACGGACTGCGACCGCGCCTCAACTAGAACCAAACAGGGGAGGGCTGGGTGGGCATTCCTCCTCGGCGGCGGTTCTGGCTCCGGGCTTGCCCACCACCCTCCAATAATCCCCCCCATAGCGCCCCTGGTCCAATCTGGCCCCGCTGGCTGGAGCTGAACTGGACATAGTAGGAGCGGATAGCTTCAGCTCCGGTGTGGAGCAGCCGACCAGTACCTGATCAGGCACCGGTGACCGGTTGTGCCGGACTGACGACGCGCACCCCTGGCTTGGTGCGTGGAGCAGGAACGGACCGGACCGGGCTGACGATGCGCACCCCTGGCTTGGTGCGAGGAGCAGCAACGGGCCGGACCGGGCTGACGATACGCACCCCTGGCTTGGTGCGTGGAGGAGGAACGGGCCTTACCAGGCTGACGACTCGCACCCCTGGCTTGGTGCGAGTAGCAGGAACAGGCCGGGCCGGGCTGGCGACGCGCACCGTAGGCTTGGTGCGTGGAGCAGCAACGGGCCTTACCAGGCTGACGTCTCGCACCCCTGGCTTGGTGCGAGTAGCAGGAACAGGCCGGGCCGGGCTGGCGACGCGCACCATAGGCTTGGTGCGAGTGGCAGGAACAGGCCGGGCCGGGCTGGCGACGCGCACCGTAGGCTTGGTGCGAGTGGCAGGAACAGGCCGGGCCGGGCTGGCGATGCGCACCGTAGGCTTGGTGCGAGGAGCAGGAACCGGCCGGGCCGGGCTGGCAACGCGCACCGCAGGCTTGGAGCGAGTGGCAGGAACAGGCCGGGCCGGGCTGGCGATGCGCATCGTAGGCTTGGTGCGAGGGGCAGGAACATGTCGGACCGGGCTGGCGACGCGCACCGTAGGCTTGGTGCGAGGGGCAGGAACAGGCCGGACCGGGCTGTGGAGACGGATAGGAGACCTGGAGTGAAGAGCGGCCACAACCCATCCTGGCTGAATGCCTACCTTCACACACTCTGTGTGAGGCATCCGCACAGGACGTACAGGGCTGTGTACCCGTACTGGCATAACAGCACGTGACACTGGAGCAGGATATCCGGGACCGCGGAGAGGCATTGGAGACCACGAGCGCTGAGCCGGCACACTCCGTCCTGGCTGCATACCCACCTTCGCACGACACGTGCGGGGTGCTCGCACAGGACGTACCGGACTATGCCGGACCACTCGTGGCACCGTACGCCGCTCCGCATACCGCGGCACCTGCCCAGTCCCATGCTGCCATGCCTGAGTACGGGAAGTTGGTTCCGCTCTCCATCCAGGCTCCGCCAACCTGCCTTCTGGCCCCCCAAACCCGGTGGCCTCCTCTCCAAATCTCCCAAATCGCCCTGTGGCAGCCTCCTGCTGCCCAGTCGCCCATGCCGTGTGCCGACACTGCTGACCCCGCTGCTCCTCTCTCGCCAGGGCCTTAATCCTAGCCCATGGCCCTTTTCCCCCGAGCACGTCCTCCCAGGACCACACTTTGCCCACCTGGGCCATCGCCAACCTCTCCAGCTCCTTTCCTGGCGCTTCCTCCCATGTCCAGGCAGCCTGCTCCTGGACACGCTGCTTGGTCCTTGTATGGTGGGATCTTCTGTCACGATCGTCGTATGGAGTAGACCAAGGCGCAGCGTGATGAACGAACATATTGAATCTTTATTATCTATAGTGATAATATACACAACAAAACAACAAAACGGAAACAAGATCCCACAAACACAAAGGGAAAACAGACAGTTTAAATATGGCTCCCAATCAGAGACAACCAACAACAGCTGACACTCGTTGCCTCTGATTGGGAGCCACTCAGGCCAACATAGAAATAGCACAACTAGAACTCCCGACATAGAAACACCACACATAGAATGAACACACCCTGGCTCAACATATAGAGTCCAAGAGCCAGGGTGTGACACTCCCAGTCCACTGTATAATAAGTATGGACTAAAATCCATCCAAACAACAGGAATGGCACTGGAGAATAGAGTAACATCTTGTGGTATCACAGAGTGGTGGTGTGGAACAAATAGCATTGTGCCTCAGTGTTGGCTGGGACACAGCACATAAACTTTAGCATTGGAAATGAATCCAATGTCCCTAAATGGAAGCCAGTCCTCCTGATGTACCAGCGGCAGGGCTACTAGCTGCAGATCACTGGGATCACACTGGTTCAATCAACATTGTTCAACCAAGGTGGGATAGATGTTGAATTGTCATCTGTGCCCAGTGGTTCTGCTGTCATCTATCTGGGTTCTGCAGTGAATCGTATACTTTCCGCCGAGCGACTTGTGTGTTATTCAATATTCTAGCCCAGTTCCCTGTGCAGTGTCTGGGAATTCAGGGAGGATTTGTTTGCTTGCTCTTCGAGGGCGGTAAAGGAAGTGGTCCTATCAATGCATACATTGAAAGTGCTTGTAATACCAAGCATGCTTTTGAATGGAAATCAGGAACAGACGAACGTCATAAAATATCTGAGTGGTCCCACTTCCTCTTATTAATGTTTTTGTCTGTTTATGACAAGCGATTTGTTGGTTCGCTCATTAGCTATTCCAAGTGTCTCAGCTTCCCAGTTAACTCACCCGTCCCTCTTTTATTTTAAAGAAATCATCCAGTCTGTGAGAACAAGACTGAGCAGAACACATCTCCATAACTGTAATGTATTGGGTTCCAGTCCAGCAATAATCTGTGGAGAAGACCTTGACTCAAGTCTGCGAATGACATTCCTAATCAGAAAATCCTTACAATAGCAAAAGCCGTGTGTACACAGACGGAGTAAAACAGAGGAAGCAATATGTACACACTTCACTATGCTGTCAGTGTCCAAACATGATTGCATTGTGTGCTCTGAGCTTTCTCTTTGAGCCTCACTGATTACATTTCTGTGGCAATTCTCGTTTAATTTCTCCTGCAAGTACAAGCACGGCCTCAAGTCAAATTAGCAAGCGCTATCCAGTTGATATGGAAAAAGGATATGGCTGTGCCCGTCAGGTTGTGCCAATTGATATGTACAGTGGGGGAAAAAAGTATTTGATCCCCTGCTGATTTTGTACATTTGCCCACTGACAAAGAAATGATCAGTCTATCATTTTAATGGTAGGTTTATTTGAACAATGAGAGACAGAATAACAACCTAAAAAATTCAAGAAAAATGCATGTAAAAAAATGTTATAAATTGATTTGTATTTTAATGAGGGAAATAAGTATTTGACCCCTCTGCAAAACATGACTTAGTACTTGGTGGCAAAACCCTTGTTGGCAATCACAGAGGTCAGACGTTTCTTGTAGATAGCCACCAGGTTTGCACACTCTATCTCAGGAGGGATTTTGTTCCACTCCTCTTTGCAGATCTTCTCCAAGTCATTAAGGTTTCGAGGCTGACGTTTGGCAACTCGAACCTTCAGCTCCCTCCACAGATTTTCTATTGGATTAAGGTCTGGAGACTGGCTAGGCCACTCCAGGACCTTAATGTGCTTCTTCTTGAGCCACTCCTTTGTTGCCTTGGCCGTGTGTTTTGGGTCATTGTCATGCTGGAATACCCATCCACGACCCATTTTCAATGCCCTGGCTGAGGGAAGGAGGTTCTCACCCAAGATTTGACGGTACATGGCCCGTCCATCGTCCCTTTGATGCGGTGAAGTTGTCCTGTCCCCTTAGCAGAAAAACATCCCCAAAGCATAATGTTTCCACCTCCATGTTTGACGGTGGGGATGGTGTTCTTGGGGTCATATGTAGCATTCCTCCTCCTCCAAACACGGCGAGTTGAATTGATGCCAAAGAGCTCAATTTTGGTCTCATCTGACCACAACACTTTCACCCAGTTCTCCTCTGAATCATTCAGATGTTCATTGGCAAACTTCAGACGGGCATGTATATGTGCTTTCTTGAGCAGGGGCACCTTGCGGACGCTGCAGGATTTCAGTCCTTCACGGCGTAGTGTGTTACCAATTGTTTTCTTGGTGACTATGGTCCCAGCTGCCTTGAGATCATTGACAAGATCCTCCCGTGTAGTTCTGGGCTGATTCCTCACCGTTCTCATGATCATTGCAACTCCACGAGGTGAGATCTTGCATGGAGCCCCAGGCCGAGGGAGATTGACAGTTCTTTTGTGTTTCTTCCATTTGCAAATAATCGCACCAACTGTTGTCACCTTCTCACCAAGCTGCTTGGCAATGGTCTTGTAGCACATTCCAGCCTTGTGTAGGTCTACAATCTTGTCCCTGACATCCTTGGAGACCTCTTTGGTATTGGCCATGGTGGAGAGTTTGGAATCTGATTGATTGATTGCTTCTGTGGACAGGTGTCTTTTATACAGGTAACAAACTGAGATTAGGAGCACTCCCTTTAAGAGTGTGCTCCTAATCTCAGCTCGTTACCTGTTTAAAGACACCTGGGAGCCAGAAATCTTTCTGATTGAGAGGGGGTCAAATACTTATTTCCCTCATTAAAATGCTAATCAATGTATAACATTTTTGACATGCGTTTTCCTGGATTTTTTTTGGTGTTATTCTGTCTTTCACTGTTCAAATAAAACTACCATTAAAATTATAGACTGATCATTTCTTTGTCAGTGGGCAAACTTACAAAATCAGCAGGGGATCAAATACTTTTTTTCCCTCACTGTAAATAGGATATGACTGTGCCAGGCAGGCTGTGCCAGATTCACATGTTTCTGGACACCACAAGATTCTTCCAATGGCCACAGAGGATTTCACTTTCAGTGGCACTGTTGGTCTAGCTAACACTTTACATGAATGTGCTATTATAACATAGTAATGGCACTGTACTGTACTAGCTATTATGATTAATTGACTTTGTCCCTCTGTGAAGATAATATACTGCTTTCAATATGTCCTCGCACCAGTTAGTAGGTCTGTGTGTGGTCAGATATAGGTGTAGCTTGGATTGTGTTGAAAAATCCACCGCAGTAAATGGGATATTTGTTATATATGAGAGCCAATCTTTAACACCAATATCCTAAAGCTGAGAGTCGGAGAAGGGGCTGAACGCTCTGTCTTCTCTAAAGCTACAATGTAGATGATTGATTTAGTGGACAGTGAAGGAGAGCAGGAGGGAGTCCGGCCGGCTGTGTTCGTTAATCATGCTACATTACCTCACAAAATACATTTATCACACCAGACCAAAGGCTTCAGTCTAAAAGGGAATGTTGGACACAATCTCACTGCTCACACACAATCAATTTAGGCCCACAAAAAAAGGAAGGCTGAGATCCAACCACATCCATTTATTGGACATGACGGGGAAAAATGCTCCCCAGAAAAACTAGAGTAGAAGAGAGCCCCTGGAAATCCAAGAGCCATTCAGTTTTTCAGTCTTGTATCTCATATTTTGAGTTTAACTTTTGATCTGACAGTTCTGAACTACAGTGCTATACGTATTATATAGTATCATATGTATTTAGGTGCTGTCTGTATGCTTTCTGCAACCAGATGTATTTTTATTATTTTCCCCAGTGTGTTTTTTTTCTTCTATAGTTGAAGGGGACCTTTCAAATAATCCTATACATTGAGAAACATTTTAAACCTCTCCTCTAATGTTTCGCTGTAGAACAACTTTTAATGTTGTGACGGGTATGAGCTAATTACCAAAGTGTCATTTTAGCTGGCATGGAACTGATTGCCAGGGGGTATAATGGCCTCATAGTGCTACATGACATTGTTTCAGTGGAGCGGGAGAGCCCCCTCAGTGCTCCACACCCCTCAGTCCCAACCACGGGCTGTGGTAATGGTTCTGCCAGTGGGGGGATGCTTTCTCTCCCTGAAATAATGGGCCTGGAGCTCATTGGGGCATTCCCATTGTCCTGCCAAGAAAGCTGAGCTAAAAGCCACTTAATGCAGCTCAGCCAGTCATGTGAGAGGTGTTAAGCTTTTAATTGACAGATACACTCATTTATTTTAGTTATTTATTTATTTCACCTTTATTTAACCAGGCAAGCCAGTTGAGAACAAGTTCTCATTTACAACTGCGACCTGGCCAAGATAAAGCAAAGCAGTGTGGAAAAAACAACAACAACACAGAGTTACATATGGAATAAACAAAAACGTACAGTCAATAACACAATAGAAAATCTATAAACAGTGTGTGCAAATGTAGTAAGTTATGGAGGTAAGGCATGCACTTGTTTACTTTAGTGTGGGCTTGTGTGGTTAAAAAAAAATGCAGGCACATCATTTTTGGTGGTATTGATCAAATGTCACATTGGACTGGGAGGGGGGCCATACAGTTTCCTCTCGGATGAGTAGAAGGGGCTGTGTTCCTAATTCATGGCGACAGACATTTATTTACTGTACCTTAAGAAGAGTAAATGTGTGGTGGAAATCAAGTCCTAAATGGTTGGCTTCACATTTTTATTTTAGTAGACACTCTTATCCAGAGCGATCAGGGTGAAGTGCCTTGCTCAAGGGCACATCAGCAGCTTTTTTACTCTGGGATTCGAACCAGCAACCTTTCGGTTACTGGTCCCAACACTCTTAACCGCTAGCCTACCTGCCACCCCTAAATTTCCCAGAATCACAGAGTTGTTCATTGTGTCTAATTGGTTGATGCATTAGGAGAGGGTAATGTAGTAAGTCTCATTATCAAGGTTATTCTCTTCATAAGCATACAACATATGTGGTTGTATGTATGTTGTTAATTGTCAGCATTAAAATGTTTTCCATCATTTTTTCACAAAAGCTAAGACAGTGATAGGTTTAGAAAGATAATATATATTTTAACTATATGGTTGAGACTTACTGTATCATAGCTCAATGCAATGACAATGTCAAGATCCCAAGAATGTAAAGAGTGAAGAATATTTAACAAGACATCAAGCATATCCCCACCATATGGACATGTATGATGCCATCTGCCCTGTGCTGTCAATGCAAAACAGGTTGAGTCCATTGGGATTCTTGGCCCAGGATAAAGCGCTCTGACATTTACATTGAAACGCACAGCGTCAGAGTTTAGACAGGGTGTCTGGTCTCTCTCCCTCTCTAGTCCCCCTGTATATCTTTTATAATTGTTTAAAAGCAAGGGTGTCGCACTACATGCTCCCTTAGGTCCTAAGCACTGATGCTTGATAAGGTAACATAAACAGGCACTTGTTTATACGGGGCTTTGACGAATGCGCTGTGCTTTTCATGTTAGGAAGACACACAACATTGAGGGGAGGGTAACTACCACAGGTTTTTAATTAACCTGACACACTTGGAATCATAGCAATAAACCTGTCCGCCGTCGTCGTCTAATGAAAGTAGATTGAAATCTAACCCGTCTGAGCAGTTTGAGGCAAGCCCTTTGTTCCATGACGTCTCTGAATGGGTGTTGTCTGGGAGTGGCGGAGGGAAATATATATCGCTGGTGTTTAACGTCGCTCCACATTTGGAGGCTTCCTGTTCAGTCGGGATTGAGGCGCTGTGACATTCCCCTCTGACTCAGCGAGTGGCAGGTCCTCCTGTAATGTGAATGCATGGAAGCAAATGGAAATGAAATGAGTGTGAGAGGTGTCCCGCAGCGCCGGCCCCCTGTTATTGATGTGCGGTAGAGGGGAAGAGGGTGACATTTAACTGTGTGAGGAGGAGACTAGCCTTCCTCTGCCCATCTCGAGTGTACAGCCCAACAGCAACAGAGGCCTCCTCCACATACGTTCTACAAGTCTCTGTCTGGTCATTATAGAGGAGAGAGAGGACCGGGGACAAAGGGAGGAATTAAAGGGCCATTGGGCTAAAGGATCTATCCCAGCTACGACTACCCCAGCCTTGCCCTGCCAAAAGTCGGATGAGACAAACATGAAAATCAATAGTCCCACTCAGGACAGCTCACTACGACGGCCTCCCTCAGCAACACTGTCTGTCACAGCCAGTCCCTCAAGCAGGACAGGAACTGCTGACGAGAAGTGGTGTCAGACCACTGAGAACACCCTCAAAGAGAGAGAGAGAGAGAGAGAGAGAGAGAGAGGTGTCCACAGAGAGAGAAAGAGAGAGGTGTTCACAGAGAGGGAGTACAGATAGAGGTGGGTAGAGATAGAGGTGGGTAGAGATAGAGAGGGGGTAGAGATAGAGGTGGGTAGAGATAGAGGTGGGTAGAGATAGAGAGGGGGTAGAGATAGAGGTGGGTAGAGATAGAGGTGGGTAGAGATAGAGGTGGGTAGAGATAGAGGTGGGTAGAGATAGAGAGGGGGTAGAGATAGAGGTGGGTAGAGATAGAGGTGGGTAGAGATAGAGGTGGGTAGAGATAGAGAGGGGGTAGAGATAGAGGTGGGTAGAGATAGAGGTGGGTAGAGATAGAGGTGGGTAGAGATAGAGAGGGGGTAGAGATAGAGAGGGGGTAGAGATAGAGGTGGGTAGAGATAGAGGTGGGTAGAGATAGAGGTGGGTAGAGATAGAGAGGGGGTAGAAATAGAGGTGGGTAGAGATAGAGGTGGGTAGAGATAGAGGTGGGTAGAGATAGAGGTGGGTAGAGAGAGGGGGTAGAGATAGAGGTGGGTAGAGATAGAGAGGGGGTAGAGATAGAGGTGGGTAGAGATAGAGAGGTGGGTAGAGATAGAGGTGGGTAGAGATAGAGAGGGGGTAGAGATAGAGGTGGGTAGAGATAGAGGTGGGTAGAGATAGAGAGGGGGTAGAGATAGAGGTGGGTAGAGATAGAGGTGGGTAGAGATAGAGAGGGGGTAGAGATAGAGGTGGGTAGAGATAGAGGTGGGTAGAGATAGAGGTGGGTAGAGATAGAGAGGGGGTAGAGAAAGAGGTGGGTAGAGATAGAGGTGGGTAGAGATGGGGGGGTAGAGATATAGATAGAGGGGGTAGAGATGGGGGGTGGAGATAGCGAGGGGGTAGAGATAGGGAGGGGGGTAGAGATAGGGAGGGGTAGAGACAGGGAGGGGGGTAGAGATAGCGAGGGGGTAGAGACAGGGAGGGGGGTAGAGATAGGGAGGGGTAGAGACAGGGAGGGGGGTAGGGATAGGGAGGGGGGTAGAGACAGGGAGGGGGGTAGGGATAGGGAGGGGTAGAGACAGGGAGGGGGGTAGGGATAGGGAGGGGGGTAGAGACAGGGAGGGGGGTAGAGATAGCGAGGGGTAGAGACAGGGAGGGGGGTAGGGATAGGGAGGGGGGTAGAGACAGGGAGGGGGTAGGGATAGGGAGGGGGGTAGGGATAGGGAGGGGGGTAGAGACAGGGAGGGGGGTAGGGATAGGGAGGGGGGTAGGGATAGGGAGGGGGGTAGAGAAAGGGAGGGGGGTAGGGATAGGGAGGGGGGTAGAGACAGGGAGGGGGGTAGAGACAGGGAGGGGTAGGAATAGGGAGGGGGTAGAGACAGGAAGGGGGGTAGGGATAGGGAGGGGGGTAGAGACAGGGAGGGGGGTAGAGATAGGGAGGGGGGTAGGGATAGGGAGGGGGGTAGAGACAGGGAGGGGGGTAGGGATAGGGAGGGGGTAGAGACAGGGAGGGGGGTAGGGATAGGGAGGGGGTAGAGACAGGGAGGGGGGTAGGGATAGGGAGGGGGTAGAGACAGGGAGGGGGGTAGGGATAGGGAGGGGGGTAGAGACAGGGAGGGGGGTAGAGACAGGGAGGGGGTAGGGATAGGGATGGGGTAGAGACAGGGAGGGGGGTAGAGACAGGGAGGGGGGTAGGGAGAGGGAGGGGGGTAGAGACAGGGAGGGGGGTAGGGATAGGGAGGGGGTAGAGACAGGGAGGGGGGTAGGGATAGGGAGGGGGTAGAGACAGGGAGGTGGGTAGAGATAGAGGTGGGTAGAGATAGAGGTGGGTAGAGATAGAGGTGGGTAGAGATAGAGAGGGGGTAGAGATAGAGGTGGGTAGAGATAGAGGTGGGTAGAGATAGAGGTGGGTAGAGATAGAGAGGGGGTAGAGATAGAGGTGGGTAGAGATAGAGGTGGGTAGAGATAGAGGTGGGTAGAGATAGAGAGGGGGTAGAGATAGAGGTGGGTAGAGATAGAGGTGGGTAGAGATAGAGGTGGGTAGAGATAGAGGTGGGTAGAGAGAGGGGGTAGAGATAGAGGTGGGTAGAGATAGAGAGGGGGTAGAGATAGAGGTGGGTAGAGATAGAGAGGTGGGTAGAGATAGAGAGGTGGGTAGAGATAGAGAGGGGGTAGAGATAGAGGTGGGTAGAGATAGAGGTGGGTAGAGATAGAGAGGGGGTAGAGATAGAGGTGGGTAGAGATAGAGGTGGGTAGAGATAGAGAGGGGGTAGAGATAGAGGTGGGTAGAGATAGAGGTGGGTAGAGATAGAGGTGGGTAGAGATAGAGAGGGGGTAGAGATAGAGGTGGGTAGAGATAGAGGTGGGTAGAGATAGAGGTGGGTAGAGATAGAGATAGAGGGGGTAGAGATGGGGGGTGGAGATAGCGAGGGGGTAGAGATAGGGAGGGGGGTAGAGATAGCGAGGGGGTAGAGACAGGGAGGGGGGTAGAGATAGGGAGGGGTAGAGACAGGGAGGGGGGTAGGGATAGGGAGGGGGGTAGAGACAGGGAGGGGGGTAGGGATAGGGAGGGGTAGAGACAGGGAGGGGGGTAGGGATAGGGAGGGGGGTAGAGACAGGGAGGGGGGTAGAGATAGCGAGGGGTAGAGACAGGGAGGGGGGTAGGGATAGGGAGGGGGGTAGAGACAGGGAGGGGGTAGGGATAGGGAGGGGGGTAGGGATAGGGAGGGGGGTAGAGACAGGGAGGGGGGTAGGGATAGGGAGGGGGGTAGAGACAGGGAGGGGGGTAGGGATAGGGAGGGGGGTAGGGATAGGGAGGGGGGTAGAGACAGGGAGGGGGGTAGGGATAGGGAGGGGGGTAGAGACAGGGAGGGGGGTAGAGACAGGGAGGGGTAGGAATAGGGAGGGGGTAGAGACAGGGAGGGGGGTAGGGATAGGGAGGGGGGTAGAGACAGGGAGGGGGGTAGAGATAGGGAGGGGGGTAGGGATAGGGAGGGGGGTAGAAACAGGGAGGGGGGCAGGGATAGGGAGGGGGTAGAGACAGGGAGGGGGGTAGGGATAGGGAGGGGGTAGAGACAGGGAGGGGGGTAGGGATAGGGAGGGGGTAGAGACAGGGAGGGGGGTAGGGATAGGGAGGGGGGTAGAGACAGGGAGGGGGGTAGAGACAGGGAGGGGGTAGGGAGAGGGAGGGGGTAGAGACAGGGAGGGGGGTAGAGACAGGGAGGGGGGTAGGGAGAGGGAGGGGGTAGAGACAGGGAGGGGGGTAGAGATAGCGAGGGGGTAGAGACAGGGAGGGGGGTAGGGATAGGGAGGGGGGTAGGGATAGGGAGGGGGTAGAGACAGGGAGGGGGGTAGGGATAGGGAGGGGGTAGAGACAGGGAGGGGGGTAGGGATAGGGAGGGGGGTAGGGATAGGGAGGGGGTAGAGACAGGGAGGGGGGTAGAGATAGCGAGGGGGTAGAGACAGGGAGGGGGGTAGGGATAGGGAGGGGGGTAGAGACAGGGAGGGGGGTAGGGAGAGGGAGGGGGTAGAGACAGGGAGGGGGGTAGAGATAGCGAGGGGGTAGAGACAGGGAGGGGGGTAGGGATAGGGAGGGGGGTAGGGATAGGGAGGGGGTAGAGACAGGGAGGGGGGTAGGGATAGGGAGGGGGTAGAGACAGGGAGGGGGTAGGGATAGGGAGGGGGGTAGGGATAGGGAGGGGGTAGAGACAGGGAGGGGGGTAGAGATAGCGAGGGGGTAGAGACAGGGAGGGGGGTAGGGATAGGGAGGGGGGTAGGGATAGGGAGGGGGTAGAGACAGGGAGGGGGGTAGGGATAGGGAGGGGGGTAGGGATAGGGAGGGGGTAGAGACAGGGAGGGGGGTAGAGACAGGGAGGGGGGTAGAGACAGGGAGGGGGGTAGAGACAGGGAGGGGGGTAGAGATAGCGAGGGGGTAGAGACAGGGAGGGGGGTAGGGATAGGGAGGGGGGTAGAGACAGGGAGGGGGGTAGAGACAGGGAGGGGGGTAGAGACAGGGAGGGGGGTAGAGACAGGGAGGGGGGTAGAGATAGCGAGGGGGTAGAGACAGGGAGGAGGGTAGGGATAGGGAGGGGGGTAGAGACAGGGAGGGGGGTAGGGATAGGGAGGTGTGTTTATCACCATGGTCAGCGCTACAGTCAGAATATAATGCATGGCAATAACAGTGTTACACTAGCATATGTGTTCATATGTCTTTGAGGCCTTCCATTCTTTAGGTTGAAAATGTAAATAACTGTAAATAAAAAATGAATTGTGTTTTTTGAAGGGCATACAGTAGCTCATTCAATGCAGATATAAGGTGAAGTGTATGGCTTTACTATAAACGTTCTGCTTCTACGGCTTTTCTGACATCTTCAACATTCCCTCAGTAATAGCTTCAACATTGCCTCAGTCATAGCTTCAACATCCCTCAGTAATAGCTTCAACATTCCCTCAGTAATAGCTTCAACATTCCCTCATTATTACCTTCAACATTCACTCAGTAATAGCTTCAACATTCACTCAGTCATATCTTCAACATTCCCTTAGTAATAGCTTCAACATCCCCTCAGTAATAGCTTCAACATTCCCCTCAGTAATAGCTTCAACATTGCCTCAGTCATAGCTTCAACATCCCTCAGTAATAGTTTCGACATTCCCTTAGTAATAATTTCAACATTCCCTCAGTAATAGCTTCAACATTCCCTCAGTAATAGCTTCAACATTCCCTTAGTAATAGCTTCAACATTCCCTCAGTATTAACTTCAACATTCCCTCAGTAATAGCTTCAACATTGCCTCAGTCATAGCTTCAATATCCCTCAGTAATAGTTTCGACATTCCCTTAGTAATAATTTCAACATTCCCTCAGTAATAGCTTCAACATTCCCTCAGTAACAGCTTCAACATTCCCTCAGTAATAACTTAAATATTCCCTCAGTAATAACTTCAACATTCACTCAGTAATAGCTTCAACATTCCCTCAGTAATAACTTCAACATTCACTCAGTAATAGCTTCAACATTCCCTCAGTAATATCTTCAACATCCCCTCAGTAATAGCTTCAACATTCCCTCAGTAATAGCTTCAACATTCCCTCAGTAATAGCTTAAACATTCCCTCAGTAACAGCTTCAACATTCCCTCAGTAATAACTTAAATATTCCCTCAGTAATAACTTCAACATTCACTCAGTAATAGCTTCAACATTCCCTCAGTAATAACTTCAACATTCACTCAGTAATAGCTTCAACATTCCCTCAGTAATATCTTCAACATCCCCTCAGTAATAGCTTCAACATTCCCTCAGTAATAGCTTCAACATTCCCTCAGTAATAGCTTCAACATTCCCTCAGTAACAGCTTCAACATTCCCTCAGTAATAGCTTCAACATTCCCTCAGTAATAGCTTCAACATTCCCTCAGTAATAGCTTCAACATTCCCTCAGTAGTAGCTGTGTAACTCTTGAGATAAAGGAGGAGGTACAGACAGTCAGAATCAAGTTCTTTCAACAGTATATTTCCACAGTGTGAAGATGGAGGGGGAGATCCCCCAGAGAAGGCTGCCAATGGTAATGAAGCCACCACTTTAAATGGGCTAGTCATTCATGATTAAGTGGCATGTCATGCCCAAAAGTAATTGCCTTAATTAGCTCCTGAACAGGTTTCAGGGTTAATGGGACAACAGGTTGACTGTGAATGTAATTTACTGTTGGAACTTAATGATTTCCCCCTCATCTTCCCCTTATTCCTCGAAAATGTTTAATTAACAGTAGAGGAGAAACAGATCCGCTTGTTTGTTAATACAAAATCAATTTCATGGCTGTCGGAACTATCTCTGACAGTGTTTTTGTTGGGCGAGCAAGGTCCTCAGTCAGCCTCCAGAGAGAAGAGAAGACAGACTAGTCTGCCGAATTTGCCTCCTTCCAGGGTAGGGAATGCACTTCTCTTTGTCCCTTGGGAGAAGCTGGCATCCCTCATCTTATGTCCTGCCTGCTTTTTGGGAAGACTTGCGGCCAATCCAGTGTGTGTTCCGTAGACTGTGTCAAAGGTATAAGCCTATGCCAGTAATTGGAGAGCAGGTACTGTAGATCAATATGCTATGAAACATCGGGTGAGTTTAAAATGTCAGGAAATGATATTGCCTTGAAATCCACAACCAGCACGGCCACCTAATTGGGAAACCATGGTTTTATAATGAACTCAAAATAGCACAACCTTTTTTGTTAACGCTTCCGTATAGCACATTTTGCCTGTGGTATGACTAGAGGATAGACACTTTGCCTGTGGCATGACAAGAGTAGAAACATTTTGCATGTGGCATGACTAGAGTAGATACATTTAGCCTGTGGCATGACTAGAGTAGATACATTTAGCCTGTGGCATGACTAGAGGATAGACACTTTGCCTGTGGCATGACTAGAGTAGAGACATGTTGCCTGTGGCATGACTAGAGTAGAAACATTTTGCATGTGGCATGACAAGAGTAGATACATTTAGCCTGTGGCATGACTAGAGGATAGACACTTTGCCTGTGGCATGACTAGAGTAGAAACATTTTGCATGTGGCATGACAAGAGTAGATACATTTAGCCTGTGGCATGACTAGAGGATAGACACTTTGCCTGTGGCATGACTAGAGTAGATACATTTAGCCTGTGGCATGACTAGAGGATAGACACTTTGCCTGTGGCATGACTAGAGTAGAGACATGTTGCCTGTGGCATGACTAGAGTAGAAACATTTTGCATGTGGCATGACAAGAGTAGATACATTTAGCCTGTGGCATGACTAGAGTAGAGACACTTTGCCTGTGGCATGACTAGAGGATAGACACTTTGCCTGTGGCATGACTAGAGTAGAGACACTTTGCCTGTGGCATGACTAGAGTAGAAACATTTTGCATGTGGCATGACTAGAGGATAGACACTTTGCCTGTGGCATGACTAGAGTAGAGACATTTTGCTTGTGGCATGACAAGAGGATAGACACTTTGATTGGAATAGTTAATACCAACGAGACAGGTGTTTGGACAATGAAAGGGGACCAATAGTCTGACCATATGTATCAGTTTACTCTGACTTACTTCATTAGAAGCTTTAAATGATAGTTCTGGATACACAGAAACACAGCTGGGTTTTTTTTGATCTGCTCATTTGGATTCATTTGTTTTGTTGTTGTATGGTTCTGTGCTTTATACGTCCAACAGACTATTTTTCCCCATGCAGAAATATACTGTGCCTTGGTATTTCATGGTTAAGCCACACCAGGTTTGGTTTCCAATAGCGGTTGCTGTGGTCATCTTAGTACATTGACGACATCCCTCCGACACCATCTCTTGAGGTTGCCCTTGTGTGTTGGAGTATCATTAAAAAAGTGTTTGCTGGGATGGTTGAATCTAGGACAAAGTATTTTGACAATCTCTGATATATAGTGTCTTCAAAAAGTATTCACACCCCTTGACTTTTTCCACATTTTGTTGTGTTACAAAGTGGGACTAAAATGGATTTAATTGTCAATTCTTTGGTCAACGATCTACACAAAATACTCTGCAATGTCAAAGTGACAGAAACATTTTAACATTAGTAAAAACAAAACAAAAAATGTGAAAACTAGTATTGATTAGAGAAGTATTATTTTGTTTGCCTCTTCTTGGGCAAATTTAGTGGGTGCTCTTGGAGGGTGTCTTTTAGGTCCCAGTTGTTGTTGGTAGTTAACGTTCAGTGGACACCCCCATGAGTGTCTTTCAGAACCCCTCCTAGAACCCCACCTGTCTTGTTTTGGACTTTTTCAGTGACTCTTTGTTAGTTCCCCTTCTGTTTGAGTGACATTTTTGTTTTTCTTGCTGGGGAACGTAACACCATCTACCATTACGTGCACTTCTTTGCGAGGCATTAGAAAACCTCCCTGGTCTTTGTGGTTGAATCTGTTTGAAATTCACAGCTCGACTGAGGGACCTTACATATATAATTGTATGTTGTGGGGTACAGAGATGAGGTAGTCATTCAAATATCATGTTTTAATGACTACCTCAATACTTAGGGGTATGGTTAGATGATAGGCTTTCTTTTAAAAAACATGTTACTGAATTGTGAAAAAAGCTCAAATTCAAGATAGGGTTCCTTTACAGAAACAGGGCTTGTCTGTCCTCTCTAAATAGAAAACAAATTGTGCAGGCTACTTTTATGTCAGTTTTAGATTATGGTGATATTATCTATATGCATGCATCGGCAAAAACATAAAAACCACTGGATGCTATTTACCATTGTGCACTCAGGTTTATCACAGGTGACAGTTACAAAACTCATCACTGTATCCTATATCAACATGTGGGTTGGGCCTCTCTATCTGTGAGGCGAGAGCAACATGCTCTCTTGTTTATTTATAAAGCACTTCTTTTAAAACTACCTCCATATATATCATCATTAATTTCCACTAGATATACTAATTTTAAAACCAGATCACAGATGTGGATTACATTAGAGACTCCTGTGGTCTCCACAGAGTTGGGTAGGACTGCCTTCAGTTCCTTTGCACCTTATTTATGGAACAAACTGCAGATCCAACTTAAGTTAGACACTGGTGTCCCTTGCCCATTTTAAAAATGTTATGGAGGATCAATATGATGTTGTCTGTGATTGTTTCTGTTGAATTGTGTTTTTGTTTTGTATGTTTGAAATGTTATTGTCTGTATGTCTAAAACTGTACATGTCAACATGTTTACACAGGGCACAGCCGTAAAAGAGATCCAGGTCTCAGTCTGTTTTCCCTGTTAAAATAAAGATAAAAAAAAAAAAAAAAAAAAAAAATTATACACTATTATCACACACAGAGTGAGTCCATGCAACTTATTATGTGACTTGTTAAGCACATTTTTACTCCTGAACTTATTTAGGCTTGCCATAACAAAGGGGTTGAATACTTATTGACTCAAGACATTTCAATTTGTAAACATTTCGAAAAACATAATTCCACTTTCATATTATAGTGTGTAGGCCAGAGACCAAAAATCTGAATTTAATCAATTTTTTATTCAGGCTGTAACACAACAAAATGTGGAAAAGGCAAGGGGTTTGAATACTTTCTGAAGGCCTGTACCTGTAGATATTATCGCCAGAAGGAGCAGTAAAAGGGGAAAGTTTTGGGAACCAGCCTCCGTAAATTAATTGCGATTGTATTTCACTGCCTCCGTTGGGCTGATGGCTGAGTTTGAGAATTCACAAAAACCTGTCTTCATCACTCAGAGGAAAATATGAAAAGAATGGAGGAAGATAGAGGAGGAGTGTGATAGGGCCATTAGACTCTCTCTTCTGGGGTTTTAGGCTCTAGAACTTCCCCTTTATGCAACTTCCACTTTATCAGCTGTGCTGTGTCATTGGCCAAGCCACAGAATTGATTCATGTTAATTACAGTATGCATGTGATACTCCCCCACTGGCTTATCAATCATATTACCAATACAAAACAACAAGGTTATTTATCCAACACTCTTGAATTACAACCATTATTACGCAACTCAGACCACTTACAGTGTTTGCCTCAGTATTCAAATCAAATCAAATTGTATTTGTCACATACACGTGTTTAGCAGATGTTATTGCAGGTGTAGCGAAATGCTTGTGCTTCTAGCTCCGACAGTGCAGTGATATCTAACAAGTAATATCTAACAATTTCACAACATATGCCCAATACACACAAATCTAGTAAGGAATGGAATTTAAGAATACATACATATATGGACAAGCAATGACAGAGACTAAGATACAGTAGAATATTATAGAATAGAATGCCGTATATACATATGAGATGAGTAGTGCAAGATATGTAAACATTATTAAAGGGACTAGTGTTCCATTTCTTAAAGTGGCCAGTGATTTCAATAGGCAGCAGCAGCCTCTAATGTGCTAGTGATGGCTAGTTAACAGTCTGATGGCCTTGAGATAGAAGCTGTTTTTCATTCTCTCGGTCCCAGTTTTGATGCACCTGTACTGACCTCGCCTTCTGGATGATAGCGGGGTGGACAGGCAGTGGCTCGGGTGGTTGATGTCCTTGATTATCTTTTTGGCCTTTCTGTGACATCGGGTGCTGTAGGTGTCTTGGAGGGCGGGTAGTTTTCGGTAGACCCCACCACCCTCTGGAGAGCCCTGCGGTTGTGGGCGGTGCAGTTGCCGTACCAGGTGGTGATACAGCCCGACAGGATGCTCTCATTTTGTGCATCTGTAAAAGTTTGTGAGGGTTTTAGGTGCCAAGCCAAATTTCTTCACCCTCCTGAGGTTAAAGAGGCTATGTTGCGCCTTCTTCACCACACTGTCTGCGTTGGTGGACCATTTCATTTTGTCAGTGATGTGTACGTCAAGGAACTTGAAGCTTTCCACCTTCTCCACTGCGGTTAGGGGAGGGACTGGCCGGCAGGGATGTAGCTCAGTTGGTAGAGCATGGCGTTTGCA